>NW_021145228.1:0-86642 GCF_900634775.1 Gouania willdenowi | reverse complement strand
TTGGCTCAGTACGGGACGCACCATTTAATGGTCAAATAAGGTACGATTCCGTATTTTAAGGGATGGGTGGCCAACTCTATTCACAACTAAAAAATAAAAACTAGAATATTTGCATTTCTTGAAGAAAATGCAAGTGAGGATGCAGGTGCTGGCACTGCATTAGCTTAGCATTAGCGTTAACTTAGCATTACTATTAGCCTAGCATTAGCAATAGGCTAGAATTAGCAATAGCCTAGCATTAGCAATAGGCTAGAATTAGCACTAACCTAGCATTAGCTTAGCATTAACAAAAACATAGTGTACACATTATCCAAGCGTTAGCATTGGATAATGGGTTGAAAAAGTTGAAAAGTTAGAAATTGCTTAAAACAGCATGAATTCATATATATGAACAGTTCTTTTCACCAGTAGGGTTTGGATTTAGAACCAGATTCAACATAAGGAACAGGAACTGGTTCCTCACGTTTAGAACCAGTTTATCACACTGTCACAACTTAAACAGTAAACAGTGACAATCTCAATGAGTGACTTAAAGTCACACTTATAATAATAGTACATATTTCTGTCTGCCACAGATAGTAATGTGAACTGTTCAGCAGGTATTAGGCTAATACAGTAGCATTAACATATATAATATGAATTATAATTATAACCTTTCACTATTTGATCTTTACAACTATTTGTGGTGCATTCAATGTGCCTTTGAAAAACAGGATAGATTGAAATACAACATAAATAAATGCCCCGTAACCCTGAAAACAGGAACAAGTGGGTCAGAAAATGGATGGATGAAAAAATGGATGCAACCATGGATTTTACTGATGCAGGCACACAGTGACTGATGCATCTCAATTTCACCCGTCAATTGTACCGATTCACGCTGAATGGATCGATACACTAGCATTGCGCATCTTTGATTAGCATCGATTCATCTCCACATACTTAGATGGTTCAGATCCTTTCACGAGGTTCAATGTTTAGTCAAAGCCAGCTTTGTACTGACCCTCGTTACTGAAGCAGTCTGATTTAAAGTGATTAGCACACACATACAAGCTACCACGAACCGTAGCTAGCACGGTGTCTGTTCTTCTGTAGCTGGAACAGAATATAGGCACTTATGTTGATTTGTACAACCAACAACAAAGCCATTTGCATGTGTTTAGCTCTGAGCGACAACATTTAAAAACACTACTGCTATCTCACTGCGGGACTCACCAAACTCCACCTCGGGGATGAACGCCCCCCTCTCGAATGTCCCCTATCAGTGCTCAGAGGAGGTCAGCCTATGAAAATGACTCCTTTGGTGACGTCACGACAGGAGCTGAATCTGAACAGCCCGTAGGAACACTGTATTACCAGTGGGTGGGGCTGCAGAGACCATTCAGGAATCACTTGTTTTCCTCATTCTGGGAGTTGGAAGGATCAGGGAGGACCAGTTTATAGATGTAGAGACCAGAAAAGCTCAAGGTTGTTTCTGTGGAAATAGCATAGCCAGTAGCAGCAGTTAGCATAGCCAGTAGCAGCAGTTAGCATAGCCAGTAGCAGCAGTTAGCATAGCCAGTAGCAGCAGTTAGCATAGCCAGTTGCAGCAGTTAGCATAGCCAGTAGCAGCAGTTAGCATAGCTAGTAGCAGCAGTTAGCATAGCCAGTAGCA
The DNA here is from genome assembly GCF_900634775.1 of Gouania willdenowi. Taxonomy (NCBI): domain Eukaryota; kingdom Metazoa; phylum Chordata; class Actinopteri; order Blenniiformes; family Gobiesocidae; genus Gouania; species Gouania willdenowi. The sequence goes on along the minus strand of NW_021145228.1, from coordinate 84,988 downwards.
GCAGTTAGCATAGCTAGTAGCAGCAGTTAGCATAGCTAGTAGCAGCAATTAACATAGCCAGTAGCAGCAGTTAGCATAGCCAGTAGCAGCAGTTAGCATAGCTAGTAGCAGCAGTTAGCATAGCCAGTAGCAGCAGTTAGCGTAGCTAGTAGCAGCAGTTAGCGTAGCCAGTAGCAGCAGTTAGCGTAGCTAGTAGCAACAGTTGGCGTAGCTAGCAGCATCAGTCAGCGTAGCTAGTAGCAGCAGTCAGCGTAGCTAGTAATAGCAGTTAGCGTAGCTAGTAGCAGCAGTCAGCGTAGCTAGTAGTAGCAGTTAGCGTAGCTAGAAGCAGCACATGTAGCGATGATGCTAATGCAGGAAAACCTGCCTCCAACAGACAGGACACAGGAGGAGAAATTGGTTGGATTTTTTTTTTTTTTTTATTTTAATGTTGAAAGTTTTGTGATAAAATGATAAACTGGTGAAATCACAGCCTGTACATGCAGTATGGGGATGCATTTACTCCGTCTCTGGGTCCTAGTGCCAGCCTCCAGGGAAGCCTGTTCCGTTTACCGTGTTTACCGAGGTCCGTGTGTGTTTAATAAGTCCGTGTGTGAAAGTCTGCATGTTTATGCCTCCGTCCATCCACTCTTTTTATTATATCCATGTCTTTTAAGGCTCTTATTAAATAGTCTAGCCTGGGGTTCGGGCCGCCACCATCTTAGCATATGTCATCACTAGCGCGTGAATTTAGACTCCAATTACATTAATGTATATAATATCTTCCTTGCAATATAAACTGGCTCACAATATACTATATTTTTTATAGTTTCCACTGTATCCAGAATAATAATAATCTTTCTCAACAAGAACTGTTGACTGATTTGTCACATGACTGCTACAGGGTTTGAGTTTATTTTATTTAGTTTTACATCTACCTGTAGCTCTATGTTTTTTAGACTGATGACAACTTGTTTGTAGTGTTGTTTCAGCAACTTTCAGTTTTGCCATTACAGTTGGGACCTTTGTAAGTGAATACTTTAGTTACATTACAGCAACCAAATTAAACTGTATCAACTCAGTGAATTAATAAAAATAACCTGTGTAAAGGCTTTTTCAAATAAAACAATTATCCTGTGAAATCTGTGACCTGTTGACCTGCACAACTCAAAGAATCAGAATCAAGAATCGTTTAGAACAGGAATCAAAATTGAGAATCAGAATCGTTAAAATCCAAACGATGCCCAACCCTCGTCCAGAACCATCTCTTGGGTTTTTCTTCCATTGATGGTGATAAAGTTGGCATCACACAGCCAACAAAGTGAGGGATACAGTGTCATCAGAACACTTCAACACATAGTTTACATTAACACTGCTAGTGTTCTATGTTTCTAGTCATAATGTCTTCCTCTAACAGACTGAAGGTCATTTGAAGGTCTTCAGTTAGAACATAAACAAAGCTCATTATGGTTTCTCTTTTAGTTCTGTGGCCTTGTTTCATAGAAAACATCTGTTTGTTCATTAGCTCTGATTGATTTAAGATAAATGGACATTAGTGTTTGTCTAAACTAACTAACACGTGTTCTTTCACTTTGAAAACAAAAATAAACAAAACTGAATTATTATTTTATTTTTATTTATTTTTTAGTAAAAAATAATTTTATAGTAATGCGCATGTGCATATATGCTCATAATCGATCTCAGTACGAGGTAAACTCAGTCCGTGACACAGGTGTTTATCCTCAATCATAACTCTGTTGATCACTCTATCAAAGTCACTGATCCTCCACTGGAAGCTCTTTCCTTTTTCTGCTGACTCATTACATCCATGCTCTCTGTCAGTTTCAGGGGTGTCCAAACTTGGTCCTGGAGGGTCGGGGGTCCAACGTGTTTTTAATGTGTCTGTTCTAACACAGCTGGGAGACTCATTAGCAAAACTGCTTCAGGATATCAGAAGTGTTGGATCAGGGACACATTGACATCCTGGTGGACCACGTTTAGACACCCCTGGTATAGACATATGAACTACAGATACATGAGGTGTGGCCACACCCCCTCCCATTTGCACCCCCAGAGCCCATCAGCCTCGAATCCCTACTTAATTATGCTTTAAAAAAAAAATAAGAATCTGAATTAAAACCCAATTTGTCTGAATAATTAATATTGAATAATTAATGCATTTGATATGATTTTCCATCTTGTCTTTAATAAATGAAGCAGGTGATTAATTATAGATGTAGTTAGTGTAGTGGTCATGTTCTAAACATCTCATGTTCATCCATTCTACTTTTCTTATAAGTGATGCTGATATAAAATACATTTAATGATTTATGAAAAATAGAAAATGTTTTTTCTTTGAAATATATTAATATAGAGCTGTATTACTGTTCTAAAATATGTGATTTCAAATTGTATATTATTTTCTATAAGATTTGAAAAAAGGTTACAGTTTTTTTTTCTTTTTTTTTTCCTAGCATTTTGTCACAATGGGGGGCCCTGAGAGTTTATCATGTTTCTAAGGGGGGTACAGCAGAAAAGGTTTGTAACCACTTTCTTCATTTATAAGTGTTGTAAAGACTAATATTAATGTGCGCTCATCTTTAAATATTTCTATATTTTGAAGCAACCTTTACCTGCACTGAATTGAAATCTTTTAGAACAATACAGTGACATACAAGGATTTACAGAACAGCCTGCTATTGTAGACTCAACATGTAAGGTTAGAACATGATTATTATAATAATATGTTTCATCTGAGGAATGAAGCTCCAGGGCTGAAAATGAGTCCCACTCTGGCCCTGCTTGGGGGCCTTTAGTTTGGCCCACAGGATAAAGTAAAAATAACAGAGAAAACATCAATCATTGTGTAAATGAAAACTCAACAATATTTGCAGGTTCTCACAGTTTTCCTGGTGATTTTATCACATGATTATTACAGTCATTTTTAATGTTAAACTGTTGGAAAATCTCAAAATTCTTACATTTCCTCCAATGATGACATCATGTTTCCCTTAATTAAATAGTAATTAGTTAAAAAAAATAAAATGAAAAATCTCATAAATGTAACGTATAGATCCTGTTGGAACTGATATCTGTCACTTTTTGATTAGATATTGTTGGTTTCTTACATATTTAGTATTTTATGTATACGTAGAAGTATAAACTATGGCACAATATTGTTGAAATGACTGGTTTTCCAACATAAAATCTGTGGCCCTCTTGAGATCAAACTGGTCCGTATTTGGCCCCTGAACTAAAATGAGTTGGACACCCTGGTCTGGGGCCAACCAATCAGCAAAGCAAAGTAGCAGCGTCTCCACCTCTCTAATAACACTAGCTTAGCTTAGCTTAGCTTAGCGTAGCTAATGGGAAAGGAGGGACAGGATAAACATACCTGTCAGGTGGTGTCACTGAATGGACAGGTGAGCTCTAACGCAGCAGGTGAAGTGGGGCAACGAGGCAACAAAGGGCAACAGCAGCATTGAGAGCAACTAAGAAAATGCTGTTGGTCTCTGAGTGTGTAAACACAACAGTTCCAAACTACACACCTGCTCCACTAACTAACCACAGACAAGAAGCTGGGACACAAGGAAGTGGGGCGGAGCCAAAGCTGAGGACCAGCAACAGGTCCAAAGTTGATGTTTTATAACACCTGAGTGATACGAGCCAATCAGAGGGAGGAGAGAGAGATCAATAATCCTGTTATTAAACATCACACATTTACACTATTTTACACCAATAAACCTGTGTTTGACCCCAGGGTTGGCCTCAGAACAACATCCACCACTTATTTCATTAGATCCAGAACCTTCTTTTTATATTTATTTTTAGCATCTCATTTACTTTTAGGTGATTTTTTTATTTAATAATGAAGTATTATATTTAGACATCTGTGTCTTTTATTGAGTTGAAATCACTGTAAATGTCATTGTCTCCCTCTAGTACCCCTGTAGTGGCATGGCGTACCCCCATTTGAGAAACACTGGTGTAGATGACAATCTGTGGCCTAAGCAGCATTAACGTCAGCATTAGTAAATAGTTGGTATTTCCATTCCACTTCTACATCCCACCTGATTCATATTTCCTTCTGTTGCCTTCCTTTATTCCCATCATTCTGCTCTTGCCCACCTGTCCTCCTCTCCTCCTCAGGACGTTCACTTTGTTCATCTACCTGTCTGCCCTGTCCCTGCGCCTCCTCAGCCGTAAAGCCTTGGGTGTTCTCCTGACCCCCCTTTTCTCGCCCACCTGTCTGTTTATCAGCTGACCTGTTACCCCCACCAAAATCTGGACACGCCTTGACCAGGTGCCCCTCCTTCTTGCAGTGGAGACATTTCATATTTTCAGACGTAACATAAATAACATAATCAAAATCATTCACTCTCAAACTTAACACAAGACTTAGTTCCTCATTTCTTTTATTCAAAATCATGTACACTTGGCGTCTATGTGACACTACATGACTCAACTGCAGTGCTTTGCATCCCGACGATAGCTTTTTTATAGGAGAGACTATTTTCCCATGTTGTGACAACTCTCTCACAAAAAAAATCATCACTTATGAAAGGCGGAACGTTAGACAAAGTCACTCGTTTTGCCGGCAGGGACAGAGAAGGTACGGCAACAAACATATCATTAATGGCAACTCCGCTCTACACCACTGCATTCACCTTTTCTACGCTGTCAACAAACAGCACGACTGCTCCATTCATTCTGGCTGCGGACTTTACACTCTGAGGTCTGACCACCTCAGCAACAGCCTGGGCACATTCATCTACCGAGTATCGGGAAGCACCGGTGACCTTTACACCGTGCTTCCTCGTTAGACTGGTAAACTCCACATTCAACACCATTATCCGTCCCATCACAAAACCTACACACCACGCCGAGTGGCGAGTGCCAAAGAATCAACAACTAAAAAACACGTGCGGCGGGGGTCGCCCCCTGGGGCACCGGGGGATGGGGTTGGTGCCTGGCTGCGCCCGGGGGTGGGGAGTGCCGCCGTGCTCCGCGGGGCCGTCGCGGTCTGGGGGGTGCCGTGGGGGGGGTCTCCGGCTTTGCTGCTCTGGGGCCCACAGTGCCGCTTGCCCGTCCGCACCATCTACCATCTCGCGTGGCCCGCCATGCGGAGGGGCCCGGCTCACACCGGACAGGCCTCCTACATGTACACTTCACCTCACTCCCAGCTGGTCTGGCCCATTCACAAAATGCACCACACACCCATACCCAATCCTTGGGGGGCTGGATGGTGGGTCTGGGGGTGGAAGGGGCCGCCACCTGTGTCACTATGTAGTGGCGTGGGGGCGGCACTCCCACCTCTAGTTACCCTACTAATCCCTCCAATTTTAATCACACCTCAACATGCCACCCCCTGGAGGGTGTGTCTTCACCTACACCCTCCGGCCTATTACACCACATACACATATATCCACAGAGGCAGGATGGGGAGCACCGCTCCCCTCCTTCCCCCTTCTTTTAATTACACCCCATACATTCACTAAACACACACACTCACACAGGGGATAGGGAAGTGCCTCTCCATTGGGGAATGGAGAGGCACCATAACAGGGTGGTGGGTTGGTTCACATATTTGGGCCTCTCCGGTGGGGGCCTGGCCCTTCTGTTGGTGGCTGGGCCACTGCATAGAGTAAAAATACATCAGGATGGTGCGGTCGGGCGCGGCGGTGGGTCTCGGGGGGGCTTTGCTGGGGTCTCTCCTTGCGGGGTCTTTACGGGCGGTGTCGGCCTCGGGGGTGCTTCCTCCCCTTGGGTGTGGCTTGGTGCTTGTTTCGTCTCCTGGTGGCCTTGGGGGCGGGCCCCGCGGTGTGCGGACCCGGGGCGGCCTGCCTCGCCGGTTTGGGGGGTGGGTGTGCTGGGGTGTGCTAGTGTCCTCGCCGGGGTTGGGGCGGGGTTGCTTGGCGCCTCGGAATGATGCTGTTTACTGGGGGGCGGCGCTAGCTGTTCCGGTGGTGGAGGTTGCTGTCGGCCGCCTGGTGGGTCTGTCCTGCCATCTGCGGACTGGTGGGTGGGTCCGGGGCATCTTTGGCTGGGGGCTGCTGTTCCGCACTTGATGTGTGCCGTTGGGGTGCCTCCATCCTCGCGGTGGGGATCGCCGGTTGCTCACAGGCCGGGGGGGGGGGGGGGCGCTGCTCCGTGGCTGGCACTGTCCGGGGGGCGGCGGGCCCTGGGCTGCTGGCCTTGGGCTGTCCGGGGCTGTGCGGTCCTGCTGGACTGTGGCCGGCTCCTGGGCGGGGGTGGGGGGTGCGTCCCGGGGGGCTTGGCCCGGGAGCTTGCCCTTGGGGGGTCCTGGTCCCGGGGGGTGCTCCTGGGGCCCGGGGTGCTTAGCTGGCTGGCCGGGCCGGTCGTGGCGGGGGTCTTTCGGGGCGGGTGGCGCGTGCTGTGCCGTTGCATACCTACTGGTACGGCCCCTGCTTGGGCATTGCCCCGTGAGGCAGGGTGTCGGGGCCGGAATAGGGGGCCACATCCCGGCGAGGCGGTCTGGCTTGGCCCTTGGAGGGGGCCCTGGCGGGTGGCATCAACAAAAGGTGATCTGGGGCGCCATGGAGGGCTAGGTTGGGGTGCCTGGGGGCTGGCGGGGAGACTCCCGGCGGCCCCCTGGTGCCTTATGCGGCTTGGGGTGTGGTCGTCCTCCCTGGGCGGGCTGCTCCTGGTGCTGCGTCCGTTCCGGGTCCCTCTGGCCTGGGGTCGGGTCCCTGCTGGGTCTGGGCTCGCCGGCGGGTGCCCACCGGCTGCCCATTCGGCGTGGCTCTGGTCATCTGCTGGGCGTGGGCTTCGGCTCCTCCGCTGGGGTCTAGGGCAGGGAGTTCTCTGGTACCCTCCCCTCGGGGGGTTGGGGGTGGGGGGTCTGGGGGTTGGGGGTTGGATCGGTGGCGTGGTGCGCTGGGTCCTTGGCTCCTTGAGGCTTTCTCGGGTGTGTATGGGGGGGGGCGATGGCTGCCTCTCGGCTTGGGATCTTGGGGGCGTTCGGGGGGCTGCTTGGCCGTGGGGTGGTCGCCGGGGGCCCCTAGATTGGCCGCTCTTGCTGCTGGCCTGACTGCTTCTTCGGGCCCGGGGGCGGCTCGTGGGTTTTGCAGTGGCGGTTCTTGGAAATACATTTGTTATGGATGCACTGGCCTTGGACTGTGGGATAACACTCATACTGGGCTCAACCATAGACACGTTGTTCCCAAATACCTGTTTTATGGAATTTCCACTCACTTCTTCCTCTGTTCACAGCCACCACCATTATTCCTAAGCCGCACACTGATCACCAAACTGGCTTGATAACTCAACAATAAGCACAATATACACAACCACAATTTCACATCGCATCACTTGAAACCTATCGACTACTCCCCACCCATTCCATTTCCTATCTTGTATCCCTCTTCCCTGTTAACTTCCCCACCCCCCTCCAACTCTTCACCTTGGTGTAACACTGCCCTCTCTTTTTTACATCCTCCCTTTAATAAAGTATTTCTTACCCTTCCCGAGGGAGAGCTGGTGATGGTCACAATTATGCAATGAAATAAATAAATTTATTTAATTGCAATATTAAAATATGCATTGCTGTAAAAAGATTGCACTTCTTGTAGTGTTAACCTTCGACAGCATGTGCAGACAAAGAAAAAAAAAAAAACAACTAAAAAACACTGACCCTTAACTTTACAAACAATCCGTTAATACCTAAAACATAAATTTACACAGTATAGAAAGAAAGTAGAAAGATAGGACGCTTCCACTCAAAGCTACACACGCTCCCACACACCACCACTCGCCCCACCCACTCAGAGAAAGAGAGAGAGAGAGTTATAACTAATCAATCAATGACTTCACTAAGCAATCAAACTGTATTTATAGTTCCAGAGAACTGTGTTACATGGTTTGTTGTCAGTGTGTTTATTGTGTCAGCACTTCTGTGGAAATGACATTGCTCAAAAAGCGACACTTTTTCTTTGTTTCTTTGTCTAGAGCAAGTATGCAAAGTGTTTGATCTGCCAACTCTGCTGGCAGCAACGTAAAATTGTCCATCACTAGAGAAATCTCTTGTGCAGAAAACACCAAGGCATTGTAAAGATTGACCCTGTGACTTAATCACAGTCATGGCAAAGCAGGGTCTCACTGGAAAATGTTTTCATTGCAAGATGAATGGAAAGATGTTGTCAGATGGTTTGATGGTGATTCATGAAATTAAGAGAGTGCGACCGGCATTGACACCAGTTACGGATTGGACACTTCCTGAATCCCTTTTAAGCTAAGATTCCTTGCTAGGAATGTTTAGGCTAAATTACGAGTTCTCTGAGAGACTCTGAGAAGCTTTGTAGTTTTGTAGGTCTTCGTATAATCCATTTTACTTTCATTCATTCCTTTATTTAACCATGACTTTTTTTGCATGTTTATAGAGGACAATTTTTTTGTAAAGAGTTTTTATTGATATGAATGTTTCGTAGGCTTTTTTCCACATCGTTTTCCAATCCTGTTTCATCAAGTCAAATTTAAAAGATCCAATAGATTTAACTTTTTTTTTTGTTTAATTATCTTATATTTTCTTTGTTTGATCCTATAAAGTTTTGGACAGTATTTTTTATTAATTCCATCAGTGAAAATATTGTCTATAAGGGCTTGAGACTGCGACGAAATTGGTCGCATATGCAAGTATTGTTTTCAGTGTGTGCCAGTGAAAATTTCATTTGGTCGCATCTGTGCGAGGGCTTAGGATGACCTTATTTTGAAAATCCAAAAGGATGAAACTTCCTCGTCCTCTCTAAGTCCTCCTCCTGTGAATCAGGGTCAGACACAGACACTACACATGCCACCATGTCCCCAAACACACAGCTGCTGCGTCACCAACACTCAGGAGAGACATGGTCCATGTTGCGTTCACAGATACTGGGACAAACACACACAGCTGCTGCGTCACCAACACTGGGGACAGGTATCAGAGCCACGCAGAGCAGCAAAGCACAGTTGGTGAAAATATTTTTAAACGTGATTTATTTTGCTGTAGTAAATTAAATTAAATTAATAAATTAATTAATAATAATAATGATAATAATAATGATTAATTAATGCCTGAAAATGTGCCTGCAGAATAACTTGAGTATACTTCACACACAACTCAGTTTTATCTACCCACATAGGTTACATATCTTAATTTTTTTTTTTTTTTTTATCCAACAGTAGCTTTTCAGTTCTGTTATTTGTGAAAAAGTGCAAATGAAGTATTTGAATATGATTACCTCACAGATTTTGTTAAAGTTATAATCCTGATTTATTTAGTTCACTCCTGCTGACTTTGACGAACCATTTAATTATTGAATTAATCTTGGTATAAGTGCATAGTAAAAATCTAACGCGTATTTGTATATATGTATGAACATAATAAATATGTTTTCAATGTGGTCTGTCTGGATGTGTCCTTCTAAATAGAAGTTGATTGTATGCATAAAAGTTGTATGACTATTATTATCTCAATAAACATTGGGATGTAATTGATCTTAATGCAAGTTTAAGAACATTAAAGAAAATTTAAAGTAATACATCCTGTATAGTAAACAATACATATCAACACATTTTTAACCAAATTATTAGTGGCCTGAACTGCATCAAAAAGCAGATAAACTAGTTGTTTACACTAATCTTTAAAAGGAATTTACATGAGGAAAAAAAAAATATTCATGGCAATACATAAACATATATTGTAAATACACATACATATGAGGGTGTACTGTATACATATTGTAAATCAATGCTGTTATTGATGACAACTTACCAAAAATCCCTGTTATGTCACCCACCAACTTTTCGCAACATTTAGCAACAAACCACATTTAAAAAAACATACTTTTGACTAGAATAACAGCAATATTTTTAAAATTTGTGATAGAGTTTCTTCTCTTAAAAGTATAATGTCAATGTTCAATCTAAATGTTAAATATAAATATCAATCTAAACTTTTAATCTTAAATCTAAATGTACATCTAAAGCTAAATGTTGAATCTAAACATTAAATGTTAAATCTAAATCTAAATTTCAAATGTTTAATCCTAATCTAAATGTTAAATCTAAATGTTAAATGTGAAATCTAAATCCTAAATATAAATGTTAAACCTAAATGTCATGGGTGAAACTAAATATATAGCTAAAATGCAAATTCACCAAAAGAACCAAAATAAAAGGAAATTTAAATGTAATATCTAGAATTAACATTTAGATTTATCATTGACATTATCTTTTTACGAGAAGGCAATTCTCACAAATTTCACAAAAATTGCTGTAAATCTGGTTAAAATGTTTGTTTGTTTTTTTTGTTAAATGTTACAAAAACTTGCTGTTTCATTCAGCATGCACGACTTTACAGTTGGCACCCATACATCAGTGATATATTTATGTAAATGTTTCTTTATTGTGTGAATCAGGAAGCCCTGTGGAGAGAGAAGAAGAAGAAGAAGCTGACAGCCCTGCAGGACAACATTTCAGGACTCTATGGCTCCTTAGACGTAGTTTGGACAGTAAGACGCCATTATTTTATGATATTTTAGATATTCTATAGAACATTATTCACTGTTCTTTGATGCATTGCTGGATGTTGTGTTGATCACGTGTACTGGGTTGTGTTTGCCTGGTGTTGTCTCAGGGACATTTGCAGCCTGTGGTTTGGTGCTTCCTGTTTCTGTTCTATCTAGGCTGTAATAAACTGTCAGTCTTACACAGGAAAGTGTGCCTCTGTTCATGTGTGCTGTGTATCTTTATCAGTTTCCAGGATCCTGTAACTGTAGTACATGAAAAGAAATTATCATTTACTTTTGTGTTTGTAATGTTAATGTTTTAAAGCTGTTTTATTTTATGTTGCTTCTATTTGATACAGCAAATGTTCTGTGTGTGTGTGTGTGTGTGTGTGTGTGTGTGTGTGTGTGTGTGTGTGTCTGTGTGTCTGTGTGTCTGTGTCTGTGTGTGTGTGTGTGTGTGTGTGTGTGTGTGTGTGTGTGTGTGTGTGTGTGTGCGCGCTCAGAGTAGACAGTGAAACATGCAGTGATAGGTTCCTTTTGTTGTTTTTAAATATCTCGATACTTTCAAGCTATATCACGATATACGATATATCTGGATATTTTGCCCTTGCCTTAAGATGATGCTTTCATGTATAAATTGGAACCAGAATGTCAATACTTAATATATATATTAATGTTTTCTCTGTGATGTAATTGGGGTTTCCTCTAACTATTATAGCATAACATACCTGTTTTTCAGAGACAAACCCTTAAAATAAGGTCAGTCAGTTAAAGCTACATGTCTAATGTCACACAGGGACCTTATTAATATAAGTGTAGAGAATAATATTATAAGTTATATAATAAATTATGTGTATTTGTGCACATTTTAAAAACAAATTCAGCTGACCAAAGTGCTGTACAGTTTTTTATTATTATAATTAACGATCAATTATTTATTTACACACACACACACGTGCGCTGTAATGATGGCCTTCTGATGACTTTCCCTTTAAGGTCCCTATGGTAACCATGGTAACGTAAGGCCAGAGGTGAGGCAGACTTGCTTACTTCCTGATTTGTACTGAGCACATGGACGTAGTTTAATGTTACGTTTCTGTTACCATCCCCTGTGTAACGACTAATAAGCAGTGTTTGAGGTTCCCCTGTATACAGTAAACGTACAGTGTGATGGTAACCAGTTGTTTTGAGTTCTGTTTATAACGTTATTGACCCACAGACACCTCTGGATCCATACAGCACACACAGTGTTTTACTGAGCATCAAAGACTTTGTCATTATGGGGACCATGTCCTTAGTAATATGTTAAGTTACTGCTTTGGTAATCTCACCCCACTTTCATAAGGCACAGCACCACAGTAAGATAGATAGTAAGAGCAGAATAAAGCATACTGGTGGCTCTACGGAAGAAACTTTTAAAGTTACGTGAATTATATCAATATTATAATATAGTCCTATGCTATATCTCCTAAATAAATATATCAATATTTATTAAAAACTTGATATATCGCCCAGCCTTAGTTCTGTCTCATACATTTTCCAACAGTCTGCTACATTACAACAACCATTCTTTTCCTTTCTAACCTCCACAGTCTCACTGCAGAGAAGATTTGCTGAAAAGTAAAATCAAGACTCTGGAGTCACAGTTACATCATGTCTACATGCAGGTGAGCAGCAGCTGCTAAAGAAGCAAAGAATCCATTTGTGTGTTAAGTGTAAGAGTAGATGTTGCTCTTTACCTTTGTTTGACACTTTCTGTGATGTCTCTCTCCTTCCTCAGAAGTGTCTCACTGACAGCGTGTGACGTGTCAGCCAGCTTACACTTAATGTCTGAAAAAAAAAACGTCTAATGATTAGTGCACATGCAGAAGTGGTGGAGACCGCCCCTATTTAAATGATTCTGATTCCTGATTCCCTTGGGTTTTTACGCCTTATTAGCTCATGAAGTGACATTTCCACACGTTTTAACACCTCTAAACCTTTAATGAATCCACCCCTAAGTTTCTCAGCTGCAGAGATAATTTGAAACAACTTTTGGAATCATTGGCAGATAAATTAAAGGAACTGAAGAGTTGGTTTGACTCAAATAAACAAAACAAAATGTATAATATTTGGAAATCGAACAAAAAACTGACTAAAGAAATGAATAATAAAGACCATAAAAATAGAGAAAGTGAATGAAAAAAAATTTCTGGGAATCATAATAGACAATAAACTATCTTGGAAGTCACATATAAAGTACATTGCGGCCAAAATAACGTCAATTGCAATATTACAAAAAGTCTTTTAAAATCAGTCATCACTATACACCTGTTCTGTTCCTTTATTCTCCCATATATAACTTACTGTGTGAACATGTGGGGGAACACATATAAAACAAATACAGACTTAATATTCAAACGTCAGAAAAGAGCAATAAAAACACAAAATCGACCACAAAACAATTCACATTGTGCACAAAGCAAATCAGAATCAATTACAATTACAAAGCCAAATTTCTGAACTCAGTTACAATCAATTATCATTACGACAGCAACATAATTTTTTCAGTTATAATTCTGATTGTAATTGCATTGTAACTGTAATGAATAATGAATTGTAATTGTAATTGAGGTTCCAACCGTGGCAGCAGCAGATGTTTGACAGCAGTGGATCCACATGGTTGAGTCAGTGTGTGATCAGAGTGAAGCTGCTCATCAGACACTCACTGATTCCTCACCTCACATCAGCCTTTTCAGCTGCTGCTGTAGAGAAGAAGCTGCGCCTGTGTGCGTCTGTCACCAGCTCACAGTGTGAACACAGCAGAGTGACGTTAGAGCGTCCAACCTGCTCACTAACACTGCTCTAGTCTCATGTTGAAAAGGGGAAGATCACTTCTGCATTTCCTGGAACTCGTGAGCGTCTGCACTTCTTTATAAAAGTGTCATTCACCCTAGTTGCCATGTTTTGCAACTGCTGTAGATAAACCACAAAAACAAGGAAGTGCAGACTGTGTTAAAACTCAAGCAAAAGGGAAATACACTGAGAGATCAACTATAGACAACCTTTTATAAGATTAAGTTGAACAATAGTACAAGAAATACAAATCTTTAGGCAGTTAAAGGTTGCATCAGAAATAAAACCATCAAATCTCAACAAACGCAGAAAATATTGCATTGAATCTCTGGAACTGGAAATTTCAGCACTTGAACAAGAAATATTAGAAGCAGAATTTGTCATACACCGCACCAGGCAAAATCTTTATATGAACAGTGTTCAACCCAGCCGTTTGCTGGCTCATAAACTACGTGAAAATGATAATCTAGCAAACATATCAGTGATCAGGACAAAAGAGGAGGATATAACATTAGATTCCATGAAGATCAACTGTACATTCCAACAATTTTACCATAACCTGTACAAATCAGAAGTGTCCCATAATGAAAAAATCTGTTCTGGATTATTTAAGCCATTAAAACTACCTAAACTGCACCAGGAGGCCAGATGTCAGTTAGAAGCACCTATTACTTTAGATGAACTGAAGAACGCTATTAAATCAATGAACAGAGGGAGATCTCCAGGCTTGGATGGTTTACCTCCAGAATTATATGAGGCTTTTTGGCCTCAGCTGGGTCCTCTGTTGATAATTATGTTTAATTTTTCTATGAACAGGTTCCTTTTCAACTAGTTCCAATGTTGAAATCATTTCTGTTTTATTGAAGAAGGACAAACCAACTGATGATTGCTCCTCCTATAGACCTTTAAGTTTCTTGAACTGTGAAGACTTATTAGACGTCTATGAGGTGTTACATACATGATTCATTATAAACACTATGTATATTTATATTAGTATTATTAGGAAAAGCACAATGACAGCTTTGTGATACATAACACTAATGTTTTAAAGAAAACATAAACCAATTGTCTCATTCTTCTCTATCAACTATTAATTTTACATTAAATTATGACATTATGATCATATTTATTTTCATGTTTTAGGATCAATTACATCAAGTTTAATATGAAAATAGTTTTGTTCTCACACAACATATTTACCAGAACAGAAAAGTTAGAAAAGTTTGTCATTTTATATGATTTGAATGAGATAACACGTCTTTATAAAAAGTAGATATTTATAGTAAATGAAACATGTTTTATTTTTACATCCTAAATTCATTATGATGCTACTATACATTTCACTGCTATGTGGAACATTTAGAATGTTACACTGTAAAACATAAATATAGACAACATACATTCTATAATGTCTCATCTATGACTAAATAAGATAACTTTTATATGAGCTGTTTTATTTTAGTTATAGTTTAGACACAAATGTTTAGTTTTCAGCTCTAAAAAAACAAAAGGATTATCTGAGAAAGAAAGGGGCAGTCCTCTCTGTTCTTCTATACCAAGGGTTCTTAATCTAGGGGTCCAGACCCCATCAGTTGGTTTGTCCTTCTTCAATAAAACAGAAATGATTTCAACATTGGAACTAGTTGAGAAGGAACCTGTTCATAGAAAAATTAAACATAATTATCAACAGAGGACCCAGCTGAGGCCAAAAAGCCTCATATAATTCTGGAGGTAAACCATCCAAGCCTGGAGATCTCCCTCTGTTCATTGATTTAATAGTGTTCTTCAGTTCATCTAAAGTAATAGGTGCTTCTAACTGACATCTGGCCTCCTGATGCAGTTTAGGTAGTTTTAATGGCTTAAATAATCTAGAACAGATTTTTTCATTATGGGACACTTCTGATTTGTACTGGTTTTGGTAAAAATGTTGGAATGTACAGTTGATCCTCATGGAATCTAATGTTATATCCTCCTCTTTTGTCCTGATCACTGATATGTTTGCTAGATTATCATTTTCACGTAGTTTATGAGCCAGCAAACGGCTGGGTTGGACACTGTTCATATAAAGATTTTGCCTTGTGCGGTGTATGACAAATTCTGCTTCTAATATTTCTTGTTCAAGTGCTGAAATTTCCAGTTCCAGAGATTCAATGCAATATTTTCTGCGTTTGTTGAGATTTGATGGTTTTATTTCTGATGCAACCTTTAACTGCCTTAAGATTTGTATTTCTTGTACTATTGTTCAACTTAATCTTATAAAAGGTTGTCTATAGTTGATCTCTCAGTGTATTTCCCTTTTGCTTGAGTTTTAACACAGTCTGCACTTCCTTGTTTTTGTGGTTTATCTACAGCAGTTGCAAAACATGGCAACTAGGGTGAATGACACTTTTTATAAAGACGTGCAGACGCTCACGAGTTCCAGGAAATGCAGAAGTGATCTTCCCCTTTTCAACATGAGACTAGAGCAGTGTTAGTGAGCAGGTTGGACGCTCTAACGTCACTCTGCTGTGTTCACACTGTGAGCTGGTGACAGACGCACACAGGCGCAGCTTCTTCTCTACAGCAGCAGCTGAAAAGGCTGATGTGAGGTGAGGAATCAGTGAGTGTCTGATGAGCAGCTTCACTCTGATCACACACTGACTCAACCATGTGTTCCACTGCTGTCAATCATCTGCTGCTGCCACGGTTGGAACCTCAATTACAATTACAATTCATTATTCATTACAGTTACAATGCAATTACAATCAGAATTATAACTGAAAAAATTATGTTGCTGTCGTAATGATAATTGATTGTAACTGAGTTCAGAAATTTGGCTTTGTAATTGTAATTGATTCTGATTTGCTTTGTGCACGATGTGAATTGTTTTGTGGTCGATTTTGTGTTTTTATTGCTCTTTTCTGACGTTTGAATATTAAGTCTGTATTTGTTTTATATGTGTTTCCCCACATGTTCACACAGTAAGTTATATATGGGAGAATAAAGGAACAGAACAGGTGTATAGTGATGACTGATTTTAAAAGACTTTTTGTAATATTGCAATTGACGTTATTTTGGCCGCAATGTACTTTATATGTGACTTCCAACATAGTTTATTGTCTATTATGACTCCCAGAAATTTTTTTTTCATTCACTTTCTCTATTTTTATGGTCTTTATTATTCATTTCTTTAGTCAGTTTTTTGTTCGATTTCCAAATATTATACATTTTGTTTTGTTTATTTGAGTCAAACCAACTCTTCAGTTCCTTTAATTTATCTGCCAATGATTCCAAAAGTTGTTTCAAATTATCTCTGCAGCTGAGAAACTTAGGGGTGGATTCACTAAAGGTTTAGAGGTGTTAAAACGTGTGGAAATGTCACTCCATGAGCTAATAAGGCGTAAAAACCCAAGGGAATCAGGAATCAGAATCATTTAAATAGGGGCGGTCTCCACCACTTCTGCATGTGCACTAATCATTAGATGTTTTTTTTTTTTTTTCAGACATTAAGTGTAAGCTGGCTTACACGTCACACGCTGTCAGTGAGACACTTCTGAGGAAGGAGAGAGACATCACAGAAAGTGTCAAACAAAGGTAAAGAGCAACATCTACTCTTACACTTAACACACAAATGGATTCTTTGCTTCTTTAGCAGCTGCTGCTCACCTGCATGTAGACATGATGTAACTGTGACTCCAGAGTCTTGATTTTACTTTTCAGCAAATCTTCTCTGCAGTGAGACTGTGGAGGTTAGAAAGGAAAAGAATGGTTGTTGTAATGTAGCAGACTGTTGGAAAATGTATGAGACAGAACTAAGGCTGGGCGATATATCAAGTTTTTAATAAATATTGATATATTTATTTAGGAGATATAGCATAGGACTGTATTGTAATATTGATATAATTCACGTACCTTAAAAGTTTCTTCCGTAGAGCCACCAGTATGCTTTATTCTGCTCTTACTATCTATCTTACTGTGGTGCTGTGCCTTATGAAAGTGGGGTGAGATTACCAAAGCAGTAACCTAACATATTACTAAGGACATGGTCCCCATAATGAGAAAGTCTTTGATGCTCAGTAAAACACTGTGTGCTGTATAGATCCAGAGGTGTCTGTGGGTCAATAACGTTTTAAACAGAACTCAAAACAACTGGTAACCATCACACTGTACGTTTACTGTATACAGGGGAACCTCAAACACTGCTTATTAGTTGTTACAGAGGGGATGGTAACAGAAACGTAACATTAAACTACGTCCATGTGCTCAGTACAAATCAGGAAGTAGGCAAGTCTGACTCACCTCTGACCTTACGTTACCATGGTTACCATAGAGACCTTAAAGGGAAAGTCATCAGAAGGCCATCACAGAGTAGACAGTGAAACATGCAGTGATAGGTTCTTTTTTTTTTTTTTTTAATATCTCGATACTTTCAAGCTATATCATATATACGATACATATCTGGATATTTTGCCCTAACAATTGATCATTAATTATAATAAAAAAAAACTGTACAGCACTTTGGTCAGCTGAATTTGTTTTTAAAATGTGCACGAATACACATAATTTATTTAATGAATTATGATATTATTCTCTACACTTATATTAATAAGGTCCCTGTGTGACATTAGACATGTAGCTTTAACTGACTGACCTTATTTTAAAGGTTTGTCTCTGAAAAACAGGTATGTTATGCTATAATAGTTAGAGGAAACCCCAATTAGGTCACAGAGAAAACATTAATATATCTATATTAGGTATTGCCATTTTGGTTCAATTTTATGCATCAAAAAAAA
The DNA here is from genome assembly GCF_900634775.1 of Gouania willdenowi. Taxonomy (NCBI): domain Eukaryota; kingdom Metazoa; phylum Chordata; class Actinopteri; order Blenniiformes; family Gobiesocidae; genus Gouania; species Gouania willdenowi. The sequence goes on along the minus strand of NW_021145228.1, from coordinate 66,897 downwards.
ATCTTAAGGCAAGGGCAAAATATCCAGATATATATTGTATATCGTGATATAGCTTGAAAGTATAGTAAAAAAACAACCTATCTACTCTGCGCACACAAGGGCACACACACACACACACACACACACACACACACACACACACACACACACACACACACAACATTTGCTACATAAAATAGAAGCAACATAAAATCAAACAGCTTTAACACATTAACATTACAAACACAAAAGTAAATGATAATTTATTTTCATGCACTACAGTTACAGGATCCTGGAAACTGATAAAGATACACAGCACACATGAACAGAGGCACACTTTCCTGTGTAAGACTGACAGTTTATTACAGCCTAGATAGAGCAGAAACAGGAAGCACCAAACCACAGGCTGCAAATGTCCCTGAGACAACACTAGGCAAACACAACCCAGTACACGTGATCAACACAACATCCAGCAATGCATTAGTGAATAATGTTCTATAGAATATCTAAAATGTCATAAAATAATGGCGTCTTACTGTCCAAACTACGTCTAAGGAGCCGTAGAGTCCTGAAATGTTGTCCTGCAGGTCTGTCAGCTTCTTCTTCTTCTCTCTCTCCTCTCTCCACAGGGCTTCCTGATTCAAACAATAAACAAACATTTACATAAATATATCACTGATGTATGGGTGCCAATTGTAAATGAAACAGCAACTTTTTGTAACATTTAACAAAAAAAAACAAAACATTTTAACCAGATTTACAGCAATATTTGTGAAATTTGTGAGAATTGCTTTCTCGTAAAAAGATAATGTCAATGATAAATCTAAATCTAAATGTTATTTCTAGATATTACATTTAAATTTCCTTTTATTTTGGTGCTTTTGGTGAATTTGCATTTTAGCTATATATTTAGTTGCACCCATGACATTTAGGTTTAACATTTATATTTAGGATTTAGATTTCACATTTAACATTTAGATTTAACATTTAGATTAGGATTAAACATTTGAAATTTAGATTTTGATTTAACATTTAATGTTTAGATTCAACATTTAGCTTTAGATGTACATTGAGATTTAAGATTAAAAGTTTAGATTGATATTTATATTTAACATTTAGATTGAACATTGACATTATATTTTTAAGAGAAGAAACTCAACACAAATTATAAAAATATTGCTGTAATTCTTGTCACAAGTGTCTTTTTTAAATGTGGTTTGTTGCTAAATGTTGCGAAAAGTTGGTGGGTGACATAACAGTGATTTTTGGTAAATTGTCATCAATAACAGCATTGATTTACATTATGTATACAGTACACCCTCATATGTATGTGTATTTACAATGTATGTTTATGTATTTCCATGAATATTTTTTTTTTTCCTGATGTAAATTCCTTTTAAAGATTAGTGTAAACAACTAGTTTATCTGCTTTTTGATGCAGATTTTTACTATGCACTTATACCAAGATTAATTCAATAATTAAATGTTTCGTCAAAGTCAGCAGGAGTGAACTAAATAAATCAGGATTATAACTTTAACAAAATCTGTGAGGTAATCATATTCAAATACTTCATTTGCACTTTTTCACAAATAACAGAACTGAAAAGCTACTGTTGGATAAAAAAAAAAAAAAAATTAAGATATGTAACCTATGTGGATAGATAAAACTGAGTTGAGTGTGAAGTAAACTCAAGTAATTCTGCAGGCACATTTTCAGGCATTAATTAATCATTATTATTATTAATTAATTCATTAATTTAATTTAATTTACTACAGCAAAATAAATCACGTTTAAAAATATTTTCAGTAATTCCACATTGTTGGATGAATGGCATTAATGAAACTGTGGTTAAGGCTGACTTTATCTGCTAACTTTATCCAGTAACATTAAAATATCATGATGATTTCAACATTGACTCTTTAAACCTAAAAGAAAACAATAACATCAAGTAATTTATTAACTCAATGTAGATCAAGAGCCTTTACCATTAATAACGCATCCAACCAGGATAACTCCTCATAGTGAGACACCAATAGACAAGGCTCTTCACTAACTTTTCCAGTGGTGGTACTGGTGCGACTAACTTTCTCAGTTGGTCGCACCAGCACAGAATTTGGTCGCGCGCTTTTTTTTTGTGAAGCGGAGGATTGTTATGCTTTGCTGTTTTAAATAACAGCATGTATTCTGTTTTTTTAATGTATTTTGCAGAAAAGCTGTACTTCAATTAACTTAACAGTATCATAGCCAACATCTGCATTGCTTCACCCCATGGTATTCAATTCAGAGGGTCCAGCTCTGATAGTGGGGTCTCCTAACCCAGGCCTGGTATCATAGTCCATCAGTTCTGGCCCCTCGATGCCGATTCTGATGAGGTCCTCCTCTTTGGTGTGGAATCGTGTATGTGCTGTGCATGCACGCTCTACTCCGCTCGGCACACTCGGCTCGTTCTTCCTCGCTCCCCCCCCCACCACAGGTCCAATAAGCACGCCCCACATAAGCTCCGTCACAATGCTCGGTGAGCTTAGTGCGCTCTACCCTGCCCTGCGTCTGCTTGTTGCTCCCCAACTGTGCTTTGCTGCTCTGCGTGGCTCTGACGCCTGTCCCCAGTGTTGGTGACGCAGCAGCTGTGTGTGTTTGTCCCAGTATCTGTGAACGCAGCATGGACCATGTCTCTCCTGACTGTTGGTGACGCAGCAGCTGTGTGTTTGGGGACATGGTGGCATGTGTAGTCTCTGTGTCTGACCCTGATTCACAGGAGGAGGACTTAGAGAGGACGAGGAAGTTTCATCCTTTTGGATTTTCAAAATAAGGTCATCCTAAGCCCTCGCACAGATGCGACCAAATGAAATTCAGTATTTTGTAGCATGTAGCGTTGGCATCACAGCGTGTAACATGTAGCGTTAGCATCACTGTGTGTAGCATTTAGCGTTAGCATCACAGCATGTAGCATTTAGCATCATCATCACAGCGTGTAGCATTTAGCGTTAGCATCACAGTGTGTAGCACTAACTCTCATCCAGTCAGTGTGCTGTTAAACTTCAGAGCTCCAGATATTTGTTGTGAAACTCAGAGCTTTGACATCTTTTATCTTCTCTAATGTGTGTTTACACTCTTTACCATGATACTCAGGTAGCGCTGTCTGTCTCACACTCATATCTTCAGCTCATCATCTCATGACGTGGAGATGGATCAGGACACGGTGAAAGAACAACATGAGATCCAGACTGAAGATCAGAGGTGAGACCACGTCAGAGCTCAGCACTCACACCTCTGTACATCAGTGTTACACTGTGTGTGTGTGTGTGTGTGTGTGTGTGTGTGTGTGTGTGTGTGTGTGTGTGTGTGTGTGTCAGCTGTGTGTCCTTTAGAAGTGACCGGTCCATGGGCAGACTCATTGACTTCAAAGGAGGTCCATCTACTGACCCACAGTGAGTCCACATAAAGAAGGTTGCTGGTTGTCTTCCTGATGGTCCAGGGGCCTCATTTATTGATCCGTTCATAGAACTGGTTCTAAATACGTTCAGACCAATGAAATGTAGAATGTGCACCAGTACAAAAAGAATCAGTATTTATGAAGCGTGTGGACAGAGGTCGTACACACAGCAGTGTTGATTAATCCCACCTGTTCTAAAGCTAGCACATGTTCAGGATCATTTACATTAAGACACGCCTCCAATTGACCATTTATGGTAGCAGCAATCCTTTTAACCCTCCTATTATTCTTGGGGTCAATTTGATCTCATTCAGTGTTTATCACTCAACAAATAATAGACTTTTTTTTGCTTTATATTTTATGACTTTTCTTAATTTGATACAATTGATTAAACATAAGATGATCATGATGATATTTATTCATTGTGATGAACACATATTACACACATTGGTGTAATACGTGTGTGTGTGTGTGTGTGACTGTACATCTCCACACCTACAGAGTTGATACATGACATTATAAAGTAAAACTGATATTTAATTTTTTTCATTTTCAAACATGTGAAACCCCTCACACACAAAAAACAACCACAAAAACATTAAAAAAAAAGTAAAAAATAAATAAATAAAAACTCATCCACTGTTAAAAGAGGAGTGAAACTTTATAGTGAATAACTCCATAGGAATGTGTATGAACTGTGTATGAATGATGGTGGTGGTCAGAGGGGCCGTAGGCACCAAATGGTAGCCACACTTCTGTCAGTCTGCCCCAGGGCATATGTGGCTACAATGTAGCTTACCACCACTAGTATGCCTGGAGTGAATGAATAATTGTTTCTGTTCATGCTTTGACTCTATTATTATCATTATGTAAAGAGATAAAAATAAGTAAATATATATGCCTATGAATGTTCACCAGATCCACTAACTGTAAAAGTGAAAGTTAGTCCTGATGGTGGCGCTAGAGAACATGTTAATGTTTCATTATTAAGGTTTATTATTTATGGATTCAACAAATAAACAAAGTGTCTGACACTAAGGCCCTATGCTACTAATCTAGATTATTATATCCTGGATTAATCTGTTAGCTTCAACTAACCAAACACTCCCTGTCAGAGAAAAGCTGTCCTACGAAGGTCGATAACAACACGCTAATTATAGCCAAGTGTTTTCAGTCTGGGTACGTGCACATTCACATGAAAGGGGTGGAGCTTGCAGCGTCTGACCAATCACTACAATGGAGAAAACTGGCAGAGGAGGAAAATCTTATGATCTTATACTTACTGTATGAAAGGAGCTTCTTTTTATAAATAACATTTTATTGATTGATTGATTAAATAAATATCATGAATTTATATCCATAATGACTGTGAATAGCAACAGTAGTGTAGTGCACCAGGAGGCGGAGCTTTTATACTCCCTCAGATCTGATCCACTTCATAATCTGGTCTGACCAGGTCAGGTGTTACTGAAGTTTAAAATGATGAATAATTAAAATCCATAATTCAGACCAAAAACAACACAGTTGTTACAGAAAAGGTAGGAATGAAAGAACCCAGACAGGAAGCTGTTGATACTGTTAATGTGTAAAAGTGTGAGATTATTTATGATATTAATCCAATAGATGGAATATCACATTTAATGGATTAATATCATAAATAATCTCATGCTTTTACACATTCACAGTGAGCTGATGAAGCCTGTGTCTAGATCTGTATGTGTGGATGAGTGAGGTCATAAATTAATTCATTCATTGAATTTATATATGACTTCACCCATCTGTGCATATGATCTGTCATACTGACTGTAGATCAGTCTATCTGATATAAATCTATATCTTTACTAAATGATGTCATCAGTAAATGAAAGGATTGCATCAATATTCTGACTTTATCACTCACTAAGATCTGAGATAGAGAAAAACCTGGTGCTGAGCAGGCAAGCCGTTCAGCATAAGTTACCATGGTGATTTAGCTCTGTAAGACGTTAGCTTTGTAGTCCAGGACACACTGATTAAATCCTGGAAGTTAGCGTTAGATAAGAGGTAATCTAGATTAGTAACATACCCCATAAAACTCAATATCGTCCATCTGCGGCCAAAAATGGGCGTTTCCGTTTATCACGGGAACACCCCCTATCTGAAACAAGAATGCCCACCGCTTCTTCTTCGTCTGCTAGATGTGTAAAGAAAACAAGGTGGTGACACCTCCTGTCACTGTGGATGTTTTTTAATAATATATCAGAGGAAATAAACATATAAAGTTGATGTAAGAACAGTATGTGTCCATTTTAAAGAGACAATAACTTCCTACACAATTTTGAGAGTGATTTGAGTTATAAATGTACTAAATATAAAAGCATTTAAATGTACATAGATATACAGTGCCTTGCGAAAGTATTCGGCCCCCTTGAACTTTTCGACCTTTTGCCACATTTCAGCCTTCAAACATAAAGGTATATAACTGCATTTTTATGTGAAGAATCAACAACAAGTGGGACACAATCATGAAGTGAAACAAAATTTATTGGATATTTCAAACATTTTTAACAAATAAAAAACTGAAAAATTGGGCGTGCAAAATTATTCAGCCCCTTTACTTTCAGTGCAGCAAACTCTCTCCAAAAGTTCAGTGAGGATCTCTGAATGATCAAATGTTGACCTAAATGACTAATGATGATAAATAGAATCCACCTGTGTGTAATCAAGTCTCCGTATAAATGCACCTGCTCTGTGATAGTCTCAGAGGTCAGTTTAAAGCACAGAGAGCATCATGAAGACCAACGAACACACCAGGCAGGTCCGAGATACTGTTGTGGAGAAGTTTAAAGCCGGATGTGGATACAAAAAGATTTCCCAAGCTTTAAACATCCCAAGGAGCACTGTGCAAGCGATAATATTGAAATGGAAGGAGTATCAGACCACTACAAATCTACAAAGACCTGGCCGTCCCTCCAAACTTTCAGCTCATACAAGGAGAAAACTGATCAGAGATGCTGCCAAGAGGCCCATGATCACTCTGGATGAACTGCAGAAATGTACAGCTGAGGTGGGAGACTCTGTCCACAGGACAACAATCAGTCGTATACTGCACAACTCTGGCCTTTATGGAAGAGTGGCAAGAAGAAAGCCATTTCTTAAAGATATCCATAAAAAGTGTCGTTTAAAGTTTGCCACAAGCCACCTGGGAGACACACCAAACATGTGGAAGAAGGTGCTCTGGTCGGACGAAACCAAAATCAAACTTTTTGGCAACAATGCAAAACGTTATGTTTGGCGTAAACGCAACACAGCTCATCACCCTGAACACACCATCCCCACTGTCAAACATGGTGGTGGCAGCATCATGGTTTGGGCCTGCTTTTCTTCAGCAGGGACAGGGAAGATTGTTAAAATTGATGGGAAGATGGATGGAGCCAAATACAGGACCATTCTGGTAGAAAACCTGATGGAGTCTGCAAAAGACCTGAGACTGGGATGGAGATTTGTCTTCCAACAAGACAATGATCCAAAACATAAAGCAAAATCTACAATGGAGTGGTTCACAAATAAACATATCCAGGTGTTAGAATGGCCAAGTCAAAGTCCAGACCTGAATCCAATCCAGAATCTGTGGAAACAACTGAAAACTGCTGTTCACAAACGCTGTCCATCCAACGTCACTGAGCTCCAGCTGTTTTACAAGGAGGAATGGGCAAATATTCCAGTCTCTCAATGTGTAAAACTGATAGAAACAAACCCCAAGAGACTTACAGCAGTTATCACAGCAAAAGGTGGCGCTACAAAGTATTAACTTAAGGGGGCTGAATAATTTTGCACGCCCAATTTTTCAGTTTTTTTTATTTGTTAAAAATGTTTGAAATATCCAATAAATTTTGTTTCACTTCATGATTGTGTCCCACTTGTTGATGATTCTTCACAAAAAATTACAGTTTTATATCTTTATGTTTGAAGGCTGAAATGTGGCAAAAGGTTGAAAAGTTCAAGGGGGCCGAATACTTTCGCAAGGCACTATATAAAGATATAAAACAAAGATCGTTTTAATGAACAAGTTGACACATTTAAGGCAGATGAAAAAACATTAAAACACTTCAATATTGCACTGAACAGTTTTTCATTTAATATGAACTACCAAGGCATGTTATATATTATTTAAAAGCTTGTTTTCTCAAGAAAACCACCACATCACTGAACATTTGTCCCAGTAACAGTAGGAATAAAAAGAGCACTCAAGATAATGAAACAAATATAAATGGCTGTAAATATTTAGTAAATAACAAATCTGGTACATATCTTAAGTTTAAAAAAGTATAATTAAAATTGTTCTAATTGTATATGCCCTACACTCTGTAATTCAGCTTCCAGAGGAATATTTTCAGTGAAGGCTATGAAAGATATGGACAAAATAAATAGTAGATAGTGACTAGTGAAGTGAGTGGGAACATTGTGATAACTTATTACATTCTTACTAGTTAGTATTTCTCATTATTACTACTGGTTAATGACAAGTACAGAGTCAGTAGATAGAGAATCTTTATTCATCCCACAGTGGGGAACCAGTATAGAATAGGAATAAAACAGGATAACATTATAAACATCTGAAATATTAAGGATAAGTCCACTCTTTGTGCCTAAAAATCTTACCTGAGGTATAGACTATAAAAACTATTATTTATACACTTAAGTAGTGTTGTGGTGGTCAAGACCGGTCTTGGTCTTGAAACCAAATTTTAAAGGTCTTGGTCTTGTCTCGGACTCTGAAGCATTTTGACTCGGTCTTGTCTCGGACTCGGGATTTTCCGTCAAGGCCGTTCAAGATCAGCACTAATTCCTGCTATTTTTAAACTTTTTTATAATGTGATAATAACACGGAGAAGAACGGGATAAAACAATCCTTTAATCATTATTTAATCCACCCTGTATAATGACCACAACCTTCCTTAATGTGACTGAGTGACGTGTGTGACACACTCATACGTGTGTGGCTACGGTGTCAGTTTGGACCGCGGAGCGCAAGAGAAATATGAACTAATCACCGGTAAAAATCCCAGTAAAACTCCAGAAAACAATCACCAGTAATAAATATTATCTCCCTGATAAAGACAGTAGCTCTAATAACTGGTAAAATGATAAACTGGTGATATTACAGCCTGTGAAGGCTGGATAGGGGACGCACTTACTCTGCTTCTGGGTCCTAGTGCCAGCCGAGTGGTGAAGCCTGTTTCGTTTACCGTGTTTACTGAGGTCCGTGTGTGTTTAATAAGTCCGTGTGTGTCCGTGTGAAAGTCTGCATGTTAATGCCTCTGTCCATCCACTCTTTTCATTATATCCATGTCTTTTAAGGCTTTATTACATAATGTCGGCTGTAGTCCGGGCCGCCGCCATCTTGGTTTATGTGGTCACCAGCGCGTCATCGCCGCAGAGTTGCACTAGCCCAAAATGACTTAAATAACTGTAAAGAGGTCTTATATTAGTCTATTTTCTTTTTAAAGTGGTGTTTTTTTGTGTCTTTAGACTCCAATTACATGTATGTATATAATATGTTCCTCACAATATAAACAGGTTCACAATATAATTGTTTTTTATAGTTTCTGTTTCCACTGTATCCAGAATAATAATAATAATTCTCAACAAGAACAATTGATTAATTTGTTACATGACTTTTCCAGGGTTTGAGTTTGTTTTATTTAGTTTCACATCTACCTGTAGCTCTATGTTTTTTACACTGCTGACAACTTGTTTGTAGTTTTATTTCAGAAAGTTTCACTTTTACAGTTACAGTTGGAAACCTTTGTTAATTGAATATTCTAGTTACATTACAGCAACCAAATTAAACTCTATCAACTAAGTGAATTAATAAAATAACCTGTGTAAAGGCTTTTTCAAACTAAAAAATTATCTTGTGAACTCTGTGACCTGTTAAACCTGAACAACTGAAAGAATCAGAATCAAGAATCATTATTTCTTGGCAGAAATTTAACTGTCGAACCTTGTCATAATTTTATTTATTTACATATTTTTTTAAATTTTAAAAAAAAATGTTTATGGTCTTGGTCTTGACTCGGTCTCGGCTCCCGGTAGTCTCGGCCTTGGTCTCGGTGCATTCTGGTCTCGGGCAAGTCTTGTCTCGGATAGTGTGGTCTTGAACACAACACTATCGTTCAGCATAAGTTACCATGGTGATTTAGCTCTGTAAAACATTAGCATGCTTCGTAGTCCAGCACACACTGATTCAATCCTTGAAGTTAGCGTTAGATAAGAGGTAATCTAGATTAGTAACATACCTCCTAAAACTTGGTCAATGATCAATAAAAAATCATTTTGTGGAGGTAAATATTCCTGGGGTCAGATTGACCCCAAGGGTAAAATGTGTTGGTGATATTTAAGGATAATAGGAGGTTAAGAATGTGTGAACAGACTTTTTTTAGTAGATTCTGACCAAAGCTATAAATGAAATCAAGGATCAACAAACAAACAAACATCCTGAACAAAGACTCACTTATTGATACGTGAACAATAATAATGTATAACATGTGAAATGTGTGACTTTTTAAAGAGAGCTGAGGGTCAAACTTCTCTAAAATCTCTGTGTGATTCTGTGTTGTCACACAGAGGAAAAATGAGAGATATGCCTTTTTAGTTGCAATAATGAGTTGATTTATTAACAGGTAAATCAAGGAGGACAAAAGAATACAACCTGAGTTGGTGTCAGAAAGTTTGTCCTAAACACATGAGTTCTACATCATGATTATATACCAGGTAGACATCCTTCGATTTGTGGACCTTTCCCCAGAGTCATAAATGAATCATGATTAGGTTCTATCAGTGACAAGTCAATGAATACAAAACCTGCTTATATCACATCTAGATACATGTGAGAAGTGCAAACATTTGTGGTTTCAGGTATTATAAAAGGCGTTAGATAAAGTGTTTTTCAACCATTGCCTTGGACTCTGAAAGATCATAAAACACAGTGCTACTCAATGTGAACCTTTGTGATTATTTAAACACAGAATATAATTTTAATAACAGAATGACAGCTGCATTACATCATCACATGATGTCACACTATTTCACTTTAAACACACACAGCCATCGGCCTTTTAGCACAACTATTGTGTGTGTTCACTGACGCTTCCTAAACGTGCACAGACCCAGGTGTAGTGCTGCTCCTGGGGGGTCCTCAGGTTGGATAGGGGGGTCATTAGCCCCAGCTTCAGCATGTGACCGTATCCCTCTATGACCCATAGAGATGTTGTAATAAATCATCAGAGGTTGATCAATCATTTCTAATCATTGTAACACTCACCAATGGAGGCTCAGACAGCAGCTGGATGTGCACTGGGATGGCTTTAGTGCACGTTGTCTGTCGCTCCAACATTTACAATCACAGCATTAATCTGGTTCTAAATCCAAACCCTACTGGTGAAAAGAACTGTTCATATATATGAATTCATGCTGTTTTAAGCAATTTCTAACTTTTCAACTTTTTCAACCCATTATCTAATGCTAACGCTTGGATAATGTGTACACTATGTTTTTGCTAATGCTAAGCTAATGTTATGTTAGTGCTAATGCTAGGCTATTGCTAATTCTAGCCTATTGCTAGGCTAATAATAATGCTAAGTTAACGCTAATGCTAAGCTAATGCAGTGCCAGCACCTGCATCCTCACTTGCATTTTCTTCAAGAAATGCAAATATTCTAGTTTTTATTTTTTAGTTGTGAATAGAGTTGCCACCCATCCCTTAAAATACGGAATCGTACCTTATTTGACCATTAAATGGTGCGTCCCGTACTGAGCCAAAACAAAATGCTGTTTGTTCCGTATTTGCATAAATCATCAGAACACTAAAGATGTCCGTCAGATTGTTACACACTAAGTAAAACACAGGAAATGCCAAGACCAGCCACATCGTGGTGGTGGGATCTACGTAGGACCCCTGCTCTCTGTGGTGTGTCCTGTGTACATGTGTGGAAGTGTGTGTGTGGTGCTTTCAGGGACTGTTGGAGAGTAGAGAGACGACACACACACCAGAGCTGCTCTAACCCTAAAAATGTCCAACTTTAGAGAGTTTTCAGTGTCCCACGGTCAAACAGCTTCAAGAAAACAACACTGTAGATATGAACAATCATCATCATCTCCTGAGGATGATACAGTAGACACATCATGGTTGGACTGATTCAATAAACTACTGGGATTTGATTTTATGTTTAGGATGTGGAGGTCAAAGGTCAAAATTGGAACGATTCCGTGTTTTATGGGACGGGTGGCAACCCTAGTTAGCATCACAGCGTGTAGCATTTAGCGTTAGCATCACAGTGTGTAGCATTTAGCGTTAGCATCACAGCGTGTAGCCTCTAGCATTATCATCACAGCGTGTAGCATTTAGCGTTAGCATCACAGTGTATAGCACTAACTCTCATCCAGTCAGTGTGCTGTTAAACTTCAGAGCTCCAGATATTTGTTGTGAAACTCAGAGCTTTGACATCTTTTATCTTCTCTAATGTGTGTTTACACTCTTTACCATGATACTCAGGTAGCGCTGTCTGTCTCACACTCATATCTTCAGCTCATCATCTCATGACGTGGAGATGGATCAGGACACGGTGAAGGAACAACATGAGATCCAGACTGAAGATCAGAGGTGAGACCACGTCAGAGCTCAGCACTCTCACCTCTGTACATCAGTGTTACACTGTGTGTGTGTGTGTGTGTGTGTGTGTGTGTGTGTGTGTGTGTGTGTGTGTGTGTGTGTGTGTGTGTGTGTGTGTGTTCAAGGACCAGGAATAAGCTCACATCTGGACCTGGACCCAGCTGTGTGTCCTTTAGAAGTGACCAGTCCATGGACATACGTATGAACTTCAAAGGAGGTCCATCTACTGACCCACAGTGAGTCCACATAAAGAAGGTTGCTGGTTGTCTTCCTGATGGTCCAGGGGCCTCATTTATTGATCCGTTCATAGAACTGGTTCTAAATACGTTCAGACCAATGAAATGCAGAATGTGCACCAGTACAAAAAGAATCAGTATTTATGAAGCGTGTGGACAGAGGTCGTACACACAGCAGTGTTGATTAATCCCACCTGTTCTAAAGCTAGCACACGTTCAGGCTCATTTGCATTTATTGTTTTTTTTCTCCATATTTCATGACTTTTCTTAATTTGATAGAATATATTAAACATAAGATGATCATGATGATATTTATTCATTGTGATGAACACATATTACACACATTGGTGTAATACGTGTGTGTGTGTGTGTGTGACTTTACATCTCCACACCTACAGAGTTGATACATGACATTGTAAAGTAAAACTGATATTTCATTTTTTCATTTTCAAACATGTGAAACCCCTCACACACAAAAAACAACCACAAAAACAATAAAACCATAAAGTCAAAAATAAATAAATAAAAACTCTGTTAAAAGAGGAGTGAAACTTTATAGTGAATAACTCCATAGGAATGTGTATGAACTGTGTATGAATGATGGTGGTGGTCAGAGGGGCCGTAGGCACCAAATGGTAGCCACACTTCTGTCAGTCTGCCCCAGGGCACCTGTGGCTATAATGTGGCTCACCACCACTAGTATGACTGGTGTGAATGAATAATTGTTTCTGTTCACGCTTTGAGTTTTTATTATTAATAGTATATATATTACAAAAAATAAATAGAAATAAGTAAATAAGTATGTCTATGAGAGAAGGGGGGGAGTGTCACCAACATCAATCACTATGGTTCATTGTGTGAGAGTTATGAATGTTCACCACACATTAGAAAAGATTTAGATGAAATATTTTCCAGATCCACTAACTGTAAAAGTGAAAGTTTGACCTGATGGTGGCGCTGCAGTAAAGGTCAAAGGTCATATCATCACCACAACCAATAGGTTCATACTCTAGTGCTCATTAATGTTGTCAGTAAATTAGAGAACATTTGAATGAGAACTATTCCAGATAAATTAATTATAATGTGAAAGTTTGACCTAATGGTGGCGCTAGAGAACAGGTCAATGTTTCATTATCAAGGTTTATTATTTATGGATTCAACAAATAAACAAAGTGTCTGACACTAAGGCCATATGCTACTAATCTAAATTATTATATCCTGGATTAAGCTCTGTTAGCTTTAACTAACCAAACACTCCCTGTCAGAGAGAAGCTGTCTTATGGAGGTCGATAACAACACGCTAATTATAGCCAAGTGTTTTCAGTCTGGGTACGTGCACATTCACATGAAAGGGGTGGAGCTTGCAGCGTCTGACCAATCACTACAATGGAGAAAACTGGCAGAGCTTTACAGGAGGAAGAGCTTATCATCTTATACTTGCTGTATGAAAGGGGATTATTTTTATAAATACAATCTGATTGATTGATTGATTGATTGATTAATTGATTGATTATATAGATATCATTCATTTATATCCATGATGACAGCGAAGAGCAACAGTAGTGCTGCGCACCAGGAAGCGGAGCTTTTATACTCCCTCAGATCTGATCCACAGGTCAGGTGTTGCTGAAGTTTAAAATGATGAATGATTAAAATTCATAATTCAGACTAAAAACAACACTGTTGTTACAGAAAAGGCAGGAGTGAAAGAACCCAGACAGGAATCTGCTGATTAATGTGTAAAAGTGAGAGATTATTTATATTAATCAATTAGATGGAATATCACATTTAATGGATTAATATCATAAATAATCTCTTGTTTTTACGCATTCACAGAGTCAGCTGATAAAGACTGTCTAGATCAGTATGTGTGGACGAGTGAAGTCATGTATTAATTAATTAAATGAATATATGACTTCACCCGTCTTTGCATACTATCTGTCATACTGACTATAGATCAGTCTATCAGATATAAATCTATATGTTTACTAAATGATGTCATCAGTAAATGAAAGGATTGCATCAATGTCTAAATATTCTCTCTCCTGTCAGCGTCAGATCAGATCCACACAGTGACGTGTTCACACATCACCTTTTATTGGACAGCTCGCTTTCTAAAAGATCTGATTGGTCAGGAGGCGGGACTTTATTACTTGCTAAGATCCTAGCCAGAGAAAAACCTGGTGCTGGCTAGCCATTCAGCATAAGTTACCATGGTGATTTAGCTCTGTAAGACTTTAGCGAGCTTAGTATTCCAGCACACACTGATTTAATCCTGGAAGTTAGCATTATATAAGAGGTAATCTAGATTACTAACACACGCCCTAAAACTTTGTCAATGATTTTCTGAAAATCATTTTGTGGAGGTAAATATTCCTGGGGTCAGATTGACCCCAAGGGTAAAATGTGTTGGTGATATTTGAGAATAATAGGAGGTTAAGAATGTGTGAACAAACTTTTTCCAGTGGATTCTGACCAAAGCTATAAATGTGCTTCAGTGTGGTGATAAAGCGCTATATAAAAAAAAAAAAAATCAAATCAAAATCAAGGATCAACAAACAAACAAACATCCTGAACAAAGACTCACTTATTGATACGTGAACAATAATCATGTTTAAAATGTGAAATGTGTGACTTTTTAAAGAGAGCTGAGGGTCAAACGTCTCTAAAATCTCTGTGTAATTCTGTGTTGTTTGAATGGCAGCAGCATTACATCATCACATGACGATGTCACACTATTTCACTTTAAACACACAGCCATCGGCCTTTTAGCACAACTATTGTGTGTGTTTACTGACGCTTCCTAAACGTGCACAGACCCAGGTGTAGTGCTGCTCCTGGGGGGTCCTCAGGTTGGTTAGGGGGGTCATTAGCACCATCTTCAGTACGTAACCGTATCCCTCTATGACCCATAGAGATGTTGTAATAAATCATCAGAGGTTGATCAATCATTTCTAATCATTGTAACACTCACCAATGGAGGCTCAGACAGCAGCTGGATGTGCACTGGGATGGCTTTAGTGCACGTTGTCTGTCGCTCCAACATTTACAATCACAGCATTAATCAGTCACTATGTTTTGGGGGAGGAGCCACAGATCAGCTGCATCTTTAGACGTTCTCCTGCAGAGAGCACAGCTCTCCAAATCCTCCAATAGTTGACGATAAGACATGTCAGCACATTCTAAGTGATCTTTTCAGCTTGTCCTGTCAACGCTGTGTTTATAACCTGTTACACCATTTACTCACACCATGTACTATATTATTATTAATAACTTTATTAATTAGAGCAAACAGAACACATGAGATTTGACATTGATAAACACTCATAGACTCTGTGTTCTATCTGTAGTTTCACTGTATGGGGCCATTATTGTAACACTATTTGTGCGCATAATACAATCCGTGTGTCTGTACCTTGTTCTGTGTGTGTAGAATATTAACGACCCACAGTGAGTCCACATAACGAAGATTGTTTGTTGTCTTCCTGATGATCTGGGTTCTTCACACACTCAGCTCTGTATGTGTTTGAACCAGAACCAAGCCCAGACTAAGTGGACCAGGACCTGAACCCGAACCCAGCTGTGTGTCCTTTAGAAGTAACAAGTCCATGTCCAGACACATTGTATTCAAAGGTGGTCCATCTACTAACCCACGTTGAGTGAACAAATAATAAGGGTGCTTGTTGTCTTCCTGATAGTCCAGTTTCTTCACACTCGACACTGATGAAGCACCAGTAAACATGACTCAGCACTTTTGATGGATTATGTTTGTTATATGAAGTGGTGTTGATGTAAATCTCAGCAAACAGTGGAAGGTGAAAGAGAAAAGGCTTTGTAGGAATGGTCTCCAGTGTGTAGGTGAGTCTTAGACAGTATGTGATCTTCAGATTTATGAAGGATTGAAGACAAATAAAGCCTCAGTCCAACAGACTTGTTCTCCTGTTCAGTGGAAACATGCTGAGATGTTCCACACATGAGCTGAGTTCCAAAGGCTGCTCCACACTCACTGCACTGTGGCTCTGCAGGACATCACCCACTGTTACTGATGTTCACATGATGTTAGCAGAGCTTCCTGTGCTTTCCTCCAGCTGCTCCTCAGCATGTCTGAGTGTCTGTGTCTTCTCCACAGCAGCTTGGAGGGTGTGGATGGTTCCTCTGGAGCTGAGCCTGACTCCATCTTTACGGTGTGTACGTCTACAAAGACACTAAACCTGTGTCAGCATGTGATCAAACCACTGTACACGCACGCACGCACGCACGCACACACACACACACACACACACACACACACACACACACACACACAGACACACACACAGATGATTGGAGCAGACCTTCACTCATCACCTTTAATGTGTTTGTGTTCCAGCTGCTGGAGGACAACATCATCAGCTTTGTTAAGGCTGAACTCAAACACATGCAGAAGATTGTGGATGGAGATGAACCAGAGTGCTCAGAGAGTCAGATGGAGGGGGAAGATGAGGAGCAGAGGAGGAGCAGGGAGGCCTTTCTGAACATCACACTGTATTTCCTGAAGAGGATGAAGCAGGAGGAGCTGGCTGAGCGTCTGCAGAGCAGTAAGAGCATGTGAACATCTTCACTGTGAGGAACATCACATGAAGGACACAAAGCTGGCTTTTCTTTTTTAAAGCATGATTCAATCAGTCACATTTAATCTGAGGAACCATCCAGACTGAGAACATCACACACTTTGATCTCCAATATTCAAACCTGCTCTGACTTCTCCACTATAACATTAAGTTTGTCTTCATTCAGGAACAAAAGCTCCTCGATACAAACGTGAGCTGAAGTCCAAGCTGAAGAAGAAGTTCCAGTGTGTGTCTGAGGGCGTGGCTAAAGCAGGAAGTCCAACCCTCCTGAAGGAGATCTTCACAGAGCTCTACATCACAGAGGGAGGGGGTGGAGAGGTCAACCAGGAACACGAGGTCATACAAATAGAAACAGCATCCAGGAGATCAGACACAGCAGAAAGAGCCATCACACTAGAAGAGCTCTTTAAAGCTCCTCCTGGAAGACCTCGACCAATCAGGACAGTGATGACAAAGGGCGTGGCTGGCATTGGGAAAACACTCTTAACACACAAGTTCACTGTAGACTGGGCTGAAGACAAAGCCCAGCAGGAGGTCCACTTCACATTCCCACTGACCTTCAGAGAGCTGAACGTGCTGAGGGGGAGGAGCTTCAGCTTGGTGGGACTTATTGATCACTTCTTCTCTGGAAGCAAAGAAGCAGGAATCTGCAGCTTCCAGGACTTCCTGGTTTTGTTCATCTTGGATGGTCTGGATGAGTGTCGGCTTCCTCTGGACTTCCTCAGCACTCAGACCCTGACTGATGTCTCAGAGTCCACCTCAGTCGAGGTTCTGCTGATAAACCTCATCAGAGGAGAACTGCTTCCATCAGCTCGCCTCTGGATAACCACACGGCCTGCAGCAGCCAATCAGGTCCCTCCTGAGTGTGTGGACATGGTGACAGAGGTCAGAGGGTTTACGGACCCTCAGAAGGAGGAGTACTTCAGGAGGAGGTCCACAGATAAGGAGCAGGTCAGCAGGATCATGTCCCACATCAGTACGTGTCGTAGCCTCCACATCATATGCCACATCCCGCTCTTCTGCTGGATCACTGCTACAGTTCTGGAGAACGTGTTGAAGAGCAGAGAGAAGGGAGAGCTGCCCAGGACTCTGACTCAGATCTACAGCTACTATGTGGTCCTTCAGAACAAAGTCAAGATGGTGAAGTTTGACGGAGGAGCTGCCACAGATCAACACTGGAGTCCACAGAGCAGGAAGATGATGGAGTCTCTGGGAAAACTGGCTTTTGAGCAGCTGCAGAAAGGAAAGCTGATCTTCTATGAGAGTGACCTGACAGAGTGTGGCATGGACCTCAGAACAGCCTCAGTGTGCTCAGGAGTGTTCACACAGGTCTTCAGAGAGGAGAGCAGCCTGTACCAGGACAAGGTGTTCACCTTCATCCACCTGAGCCTTCAGGAGTTTCTGGCTGCTCTTCATGTCCATCAGACCTTCATCAGCTCTAAAGTCAATCTGCTGGAACATAAACCACAAGAAGAGCCTTCCCATAGTGTAGGTCAGCCTGACTTTAACCTTCTCCATCAGAGTGCTGTGGACGAGGCCTTACGGAGTCCAAATGGACACTTGGACTTGTTCCTCCGCTTCCTGCTGGGTCTTTCACTGCCGACCAATCAGAGGCTCCTACAAGGCCTGCTGACACAGACAGGAAGTGACTCACAGACCAATCAAAGAACAGTTAAATACATCAAGAAGAAGCTGAGTGAGAGTTTGTCCACAGAGAGAAGCATCAACCTGTTCCACTGTCTGAATGAAGTGAATGATCACTCTCTGCTGGAGGAGATCCAACGGTCCATGAATTCAGGACGTCTCTCCACAGAGAAACTGTCTCCTGCTCAGTGGTCAGCTCTGGTCTTCATCTTACTGTCATCACAAGAACATCTGGATGTCTTTGACCTGAAGAGATTCTCTCCTTCAGAGGAAGCTTTTCTGAAGCTGCTCCCAGTGATCAAAGCCTCCAAGAAAGTTAAGTATGTGACTTTAGAAGAACATGTCTTTAATTCTCTCACATACAAACATCTGTAAGGTTTCTCTGATTCTTCATAAGGTTGAGTTCCTGTGGTCTCTCAGAGAGAAGCTGTGCAGCTCTGTCCTCAGTCCTCAGCTCTCAGTCCTCCAGTGTGAAACATCTGGACCTGAGTAACAATGATCTGCAGGATTCAGGAGTGAAGCTGCTGTGTGAAGGACTGAAGAGTCCTCACTGTAAACTGGACTCTCTCAGGTCAGTGGATCACATGTTCCATCAACATTGTCCTGTTGATGGAACATCAACATCACATCATGGAACATCACTTGTTTCCTGAGTTGTGGATGTTTTTTTGAATCCAGTCTGTCAGGTTGTGTCATCACAGAGGTGGGCGGGGCTTCTCTGGCAGCAGCTTTGAGCTCCAACTCCTCCAGTGTGAGAGAGCTGGACCTGAGCTACAACCATCCAGGAGACTCAGCAGTGAAGCTGCTCTCTCAGAGACTGAACACTCTGAGGTGAGACACATCACAGCAGCTCATCACATGTTCACATCAATCCCCATCACATGTGTGACAGAGAGCTGTATCAGAGGAATGTGATGAAGGTGTGAGAGGTGGGACACTAAAGGAGGAGGACTGGGACAGGTTAGAGGGATGAAGGACAGAGATAAGAAGGTAGTGAGGAGTGAGGAGAGGCTGATGGAGAACTATGAGGAGCTGATGAAGGAATGAGAGAGATCAGAGGAGGTGGAACCAATCAGTGAGGATTGTGTTCATTGTGTTCAGGGGAGTGGTGGCCTAGTGGTAGGGGAGTGGTGGCCTAGTGGTTAAGGACGCTGGGCTTGTAATCGGAGGGTTGCCGGTTCAAGCCTCACCTGGGCCGTCACTGTGGCATGCTGAGCAAGTCCCTTAACCCTGAACTGCCAATGGCCAATTAAAGGCGAAAGCCCCGATTTAATCTTTAATCTTAATAAGAATATAAATATATCTTATGAAATTATATTTTAATTATTACTCTGACACAAGTTATCAAGTCAAAAAATTAGAGATGAACTGAAATGTAAATGACTCGTCCAAAACCAAAATAAACATTTCCAGCTCTGAATATTACTAACCACTAAAAGTAAAACATTGCAATTGTATAAATTATTACCAATGTTTCAAATAATCAATCAATTAAAGGTTAGTTAGGGGAAATTAAGATCTTTTGTGCTCTGAAAAAGGAACAAAGAATATCCATCATGTGTAGCAGCTGTAAACCTGTAAAAACTTTGACCAATGAAAAAGTAAGTTTTTTTTTATTTATAAACCAATCACGTATCTCTGTCTCCCTGCTCGTTCTCCATCCCTCGCGTGCACGAGCCCACACTCAAAGTGCGTCATTGGTGACAGACTTAAAACAGTTTTTAGTCACGTTTAACATACAGTATATAATGATAAAGTTTAGTGTTTACTTACTGCTGAATGAGACGTCGTAGTTTCTACACAATACAAGTGATGAGCTAAGATCCACGTCTGCAGCAGCTGTGCTAATGCATGTGAGTGAGACGGAGCACAGAGGGGAGGGGGGTAAGCTACATTCAAAATCATGCTAGCTTTAGAAAATCACCTACCCTGCTTTTAAAATATGAAAATATTTATTTAGCACTGACATTCCAACAATGCGTAATATAAAATAAAATAATGAAATGTTTAACTTGACCCACTCATACAATTATTAAAACAGAAATATGTATGTTTTTAAAACGTTTTAAATTTATTTCAAACTGTAGACTTATGTTATAAATATCATTGTTTAACAATTGTTAGAGTTTTTGAGCTAACTCTGGTGTTCAGTACCTGAGATTTCATACAGAGAGACGAAGTCAGAGGTTTTGCTGAATCAATCAATCAGTTTATTAAAGACGAACAGAAAATGAATCAACAAGTCAATAGAAGAACAGACACTCATCTAAAACACAGCTGTGGTCCTCAGGGTCTGCTCACTCCCTGGGCCCCAAACATAGATTTATCAGTGTTTTTATATATTTAGAAATCAAATGATCAGCTCCTTGTAATTAGTTAAAGATGTCATTTACTGGTGATTTAAAGCAATACAAATTATGTTTAAGATTTATTTATTTATTCATTATTATTGATCATTTAGGGGTCTATGGTGTCTGTTTATGTGATATATTTAAGTATATAGAACATGAGTTGTTTAACATATATTAAGTTTAATTTTAAAATATAATTATTCTTATTTGTTAATGATTTATACTTTGTGCATTTTGGATCAAACTGACATTTTATTGTTAATCTGATTGTCTTGTTTATATCTGATTTGTCTCTATGTTTACATACATGGTTGTGTTGTTTTTAGATTTAGATTAAGTTGAAATCAGATGTTCTGAAACTGTTTGTCCTTGTTCTGAAAATGACAGCTAACAAGTTGACCTGAATATATTTTATGAATAGTTTTCTTGAGTATAAAGATATATAATTATAGTATTACACACAAAAAGAAACCATGAATAATAATCCATTCTAACATTCCCTCTCTTCACACTGTTTAACAGTGTGACTATAAAAAATTATGAATAAGACAAAATATTTAATTCAGACTATGTTTTAATATGTTATAATTACGTTATTTGGAAATTATAATATCAGGTACTTAAAGTAAGCTTGTTAATTTATTTTATTTTTCCTTCAATTTTATTTCAAGTTATATTCCTATTTTGTTTATCATTGTTAGAGTGGGCCAAAAACTTTTATTTAACTTTATTACATTTATTTGGATTTACTGTTAGACTATGTTTTAATATAAGAAAAAAGTTATAAGTAGAACAGAACAGAATACAAACATGATTTGTGTTTAAATTGAATATACATAGTAAACTTGAAATTAACCACTTATATTTATCTGTACAAACAATAACTGAATACATGATCATCAAAATCAATCTTATAAAACATCACATGATTACAAAAGGTGTTGTAAGAATTATTCAATACAGATTTTATAATTTCTTTATTACATACAACCACATAGTGAGGTGAGTCTATGATTGCTATGTAGTGTATGTGTATTTTATTTTAATATCACTTCTCTTTCCATGTGAATGTGAAAACCCACAGCAGGAACCTTAACTGATTGATTGATTGATTCTTATTTCTTAGTGAGGAAAAATACATTCACGGTCCTGCCTGCCCACAGCGACCAATCAGGAAATGACTTTCAGAAATTAATATCAATCTTTATAAAGTTTATATGGAAGCTTTTGAAGCACAAACAACAAAAAATTGATTATGATTTTTTAAAATATTTCAAGTTATAATTTCTATCTAATTCTATCCATGTCTACATATGTATTTATCTATCTGAGGGTATAAATACACATAAGGGTTTTAGTTGTGAGATTTTTAGAACATAAAGAGAGGATAATGACAATATTCTACACAGTTGTAACATAATATTCAAACTGACAGAGATTATTAAAGAAGTGAATAAAAAAGTAAGAAAATAACCCAAAGAACTGTAAAGTAAATCAAATCATTAGAATAAAACAGTAATTAGAACAAAACAGAAATGTAACCAGGTGTTATGTTAATTTATGCCTCTACTAATATTTATATAGATTACAAGGGAACAGATTTGTGATTGTATTTATGTCTTTATTATCTCTCTAAAGAGTCCTAGTTAAATCTATAGACCACGTACCATGTACAGTTCAGCCCCCCCACCTTTGATTAGACGTTTTAGGTGGTGAGGTTGTTTTTATAACCTCAGGTGATCAGCCACTGTTCTGCATTCTGGGCCAGGGTCTATACAGTATATATGATTCCTCAATATATGAAATAATGTTATCCATGTCTGTTATTAAGATCATTTGTTCATTTACCTTTTAACTCAAAAATATGACTTTTATTCAAGCTACAACTGTAAAGTGTTGTGGAGTGTTACATTGTGTATGTACTGTATGTGTGTATGTATATATGTGTACAAACAGCTATCCTTCTATCACATGATCACTCACTCAAAGACACGCCCTGGTACATTTTTCACTCACAACACGTTTCTCTCAGTTATACATAAAGTGTCATCATCCATCAATCAATCACTCTATGACGCACAAAACAATGTTATTTTTATATTCTTTCTGTATCAGTTGTGAACAAGTTGTGTTGTGTGTTATCTAATGTTCTTTCTACCAGTTCACTGCAGTTCACACAAGATATAGTTTCATAATCATTCATTTCATTCATGTCAAAAAGAGGAGAAATTCATTTCTGGTTTATCTATTAAAGCTGTTTTAATTTAATATATGTTGATTTGGACATTTCTGATTTAAGATCAGAAAAACATTTGTTTGATGTATGTTTTGTTTCTATTTTTATTATTATTAAATAATGTAATAATGTGAAAGTTGTGACTTTTTAGGACATTAGTGATTTTAAATGAAATATTCAAAATCAAACTAAAACATAAATATTGTTGTGGTTCCTATTTTTTTCTTAGTCTTTATATATTTTAGGTTTAAAAATAAAATAATTACTGGTTTATGGAGGAGATGTTTTTATGTGAAACATTTCAAATCTAACTTTGAAACAAAGGCTGAACTTTTATTAAAAAGTTTCTTAACCAAAATGTATTTTAGTTTATTTTCCTAATTTGATATTACAATTTAAGTTTTTTAGTTTGTTCAATAATTAGTATTTTATCTTATTTCATTAATGTATTAGTTTTTTAATTAAACATGAGACAAATTACAGAATTATTATCGTTATCTATAAAACCTTATGGGATTGAACATATAGTTTTGATTTAATGATTTTAAACTGATGTGTTTCATGTTAACATACACCAACATATTTTAGCAGCATCAGCATTATTGTTTTCTGTGACGTGTCCTTCAGTCTTTACTTGTTTTATCAGGAGGGAATGATTAGAACACTTTAGTTTAGTCTTTTCCCAGCAGCAGAGTTTTTTCAGAGTGTTTCCTTTTGAGGGAGAGTTCATTCTGTATTTGTCCATAGTATCCATAGCAACGGTCATCTACCAATCACTAACAGCCACTGGTAGATGACATGTCCAGATCAGTCAGATCAGATTATTTATAATTATTCTTATTTCATATTATTATTATTATTATTATTATTATTATTATTATTATTATTATTATTATTATTATTATTATTATTATTATTATTATTTCGATGTCATGTTTTTGTAGGAAACAGTTTATTCTTTCTTCTGAGTTTAACATAATCAAAACTATCTGGATGGAGCCATTTTGAGTCTATAAGTTTTTATAATGTGTGTTTGGCTATTTTCAAAAAACAAAGTTGTCCTGATTTTTTATTTTATTTTATTATTACCCAAGAGGTTTTTGGTAAATTATCATTATAACAAAAGTATTTTGTGTTGTCATATTTGGTGCCTTTGGAGATCAACTTATTTATTTATTTATTGACTTATTTAAGTATTTGTTTACTTATTTCTTTATTGAATTCATTCATTTTTATATTTATTTGTGTCTCAGTCTTCATTTATTCATTTAATTCATTTTTAGTCTATTCTAGTTGTAGAAGTTAAAATAGTAAAATATATTTAAACTAAAGTATTTTATAATTATTATTTCTAGTGTTAATTATTTGTGTAAAGTTGTTCAGCTAATGTTCAAATCTATGTTTCTTTTTATTTTATTTTTTTCATGTGTGTGTTTATGTGTAGATATATATGTATAGGTGTATATGTATTTTATCAATCTCTATTTATCATTTATATATGGGTGTGTAATTATATGTGTTAGTGTATATATATGTACATTTATGTGAATGTTGTGAATGTTGAAGTTTTAGATACAAAGTCATAAATATATTTTATCAAGATTATTGTTATTATTTATTAAAGAGAAGTGTTGAGAGGTTAGTAAATTATACTCCTGTGAATATGTATTGATGTCTTATGTTTAATTTTCCTTTTTATTATGTTTTTGAAATAATCACTATATACAGTCAATCAATAGGTTTGTTTATTCATTTATTTATCATTGTAATGTATTAGAATTCATAAGACAAATGTATTTCTAAAGGGAGAATTATGATTTAGTGTGTGATATTATCCACATTCAAAAACTAAAAAGAATAAAAATATGTACGACTACCAAACTTATTTAAACTGCAAAGGACCAAATAGTGTAAATATACATATATATAATAGTGTATAGTTAAGATCAGAGGAGGTGGAACCAATCAGTGAGGATGAAGAGAGGAACACTTTGAAGGAGATGAAGAAGATGAAGCTGTTGAAGACAAACCAGTAGAAACATGGAGAGCTTGATGGAGATGGCATCAGGTTTCTGAGCAGCACTTTGGACTCTTTAGGTGTGTAAATCACTGCCTGTGTTTGCTCCTGCAGGGCGGACCATGGAGGAGAGCAGAGGATCAAAGCTGGTGTGAGGAAGTGTAAGTGTGTGTGTGTGTTCATTCAAAGTGTCCTCATGAAGCTCTGAGTGAATGAACATGTCAGTGATACAGAGAGAATGAAGCATCACATGATCAACTGTTGTTTCTTTGTGTCTCATCAGATTTCTGTCACATTCACCTCGACACAAACTCCATCAACAGAAACCTCAGACTGTCTGACAACAACAGGATGGTGACATTTGTGAAGGAGGAGGAGCTTTATCCTGATCATCAGGACAGATTTGATTACTACAGTCAGGTTCTGTGTAGTACTGGTCTGACTGGTCGCTGTTACTGGGAGGTGGAGAGGAATGAAGATGTTTATATAGCAGTGAGTTACAGAGGAATCAGTAGGAAAGGAAACAGTTATGATTGTTGGTTTGGATTTAATAATCAGTCCTGGAGTCTGAGATGTTACAGTGGTTTTTACGACTTCATACACAATAAGATAGACACACCTACCTCCTGTCGCTGTGGTTCCTCTGGTAGAGTAGGAGTGTATGTGGACTGTCCTGATGGACGTCTGTCCTTCTATGAAGTCTCCTCTGACTCTATGACACTCATCCACACCGTCTGTACCTCCTTCACTGACACTCTGTATCCTGGGTTTGGGTTTTGGTCCTATGGTTCCTCAGTGTCTCTGAGTCCTCTGTGAGACAGACAGACACACACAGACAGACAGACACAGATAGACAGACAGACAGACACAGCTACACAGACAGACAGACACTAAGACAAAGAGGCAGACACACTGACAGACAAACAGAAAGACAGGCAGACGGACACACTGACAAGCAGACACACACAGCTACAGACAAACAGACACACAGGTAGGCAGACACGCAGACAAACACACACACACACACACATACACACAGAAAGACAGACACACAGCTACACAGACAGACAGACACACTGACAGACAAACAGACAGACACACAGACAGACAGACACTTAGACAGACACACAGAGAGACAGACACATAGACTGACAGACAGACAGACATGCAGACAGACAGACAGACAGACAGACAGACAGACAGACAGACACTAAGACAAAGAGACAGACACACTGGCAGACAAACAGACAGACAGACATGCAGACAGACAGGCAGACAAACACACACACACACATAGACAGACAAACAGACACACTGACAAACAGACACACACAGCTACACAGACACAGACACACTGACAGACGGACAGACACAGCTACACAGACAGACACGCAGACAAACACACACACACACCTACAGACAAACAGACACACAGGTAGGCAGACACGCAGACAAACACACACACATACACACACACCTACAGACATTCAGACACACAGACAGACAGACATACACACAGGCAGGCAAACAGACGGACAGACAGACAAACACAGCTACACAGACAGACAGACAGACACACACACACACCTACAGACAGACAGACAGACATACCTACAGACAGACAGACAGACACACAGCTACACAAACAGACAGACAGACACGCAGACAAACACACACACACACCTACAGACAGTCAAACACACAGACAGACAGACACACAGGCAGGCAGACAGACAGACACACACACACACACACACACACACACACACACACACACACACACACACAGACAGACAGACTCTTAGACAAACAGACACACAGACAGACATACACGCAGACAGACAGACAGAAGGCAACATAGACAGACACACACACAGAAAGACAGACACACAGAGACAGGCAGGCAGAAACATAGACAGACAAACAGACAGACAGGCAGACAGACACAGACAATTAGACAGACAAACAGACAGGCAGACACACACATACACAGAAAGACACACACACACACATACACAGATAGACAGACACACCAACAGACAGACAGACACAGCTACACAGACAGACACACACACAGCTACACAGACAGACAGACACACCGACAGACACACACAGCTACACAGACAGACAGACAGACACAGCCACACAGACAGACAAACACACAGACAAACAGACAGACACACCGACAGAAAGACACACACAGCTACACAGACAGATACACAGACAAACAGACACACTTACAGACAGACATACAGCTATACAGACAGACAGACACACTGACAGACAGACACACACAGCTACACAGACAGACGGACAGACAGACACAAAACAGACAGCCACAGAGACAGGGAGATAGACTGAAGTGTCTCCGAGTCCTCTGTGAGACAGACAGACAAGATGACTGACTTCCTGTTTGGTTTTGGGCAGGGTTATAATGTATCTTTTTGCTCATCTTGGGGTCAAGAATACATGTAATTTTGATGTGAATCCATTGAAAAATAGCAAAGATACAGTATTTAGAATGTGACAGCGAAGGATTTTACAGTGACATTATAGGCCCCTCCCACTGATCACAGCCTGTTTTTTCTATCAGGACCTGTTCCCATCTTATAAGATTCATCCAACACTATTTTGAAGTCAACATGACATATCTTCTTTCCGGACGCCTAAAAGTGGAACCCTCTGAGAACACAAAGCATGAGGTCACATCTGTCTCATGTTCTTCTTCTCCACAAAAGTGAAACTGTTCCTAGTTCACTAGTTTTATTATGAATGATGATAAATGTGTACAGAATAAAGCAGATGATGTTAGTCCATCACCTGAGGATTATAGAGGGGATACATTTTCTATCAGGCACAGTGAGACAGGCTGAAATCATTTGTATCTCCTGATAACATGTTCTGGTCCACAGTCCTGTATCACCATGTGTCTGTGTTGAGAATGTCTGAATAAATACTATGAAGTTATGATGATCAACAGAGGCTGAATAAAAAAATACATCAATATCTAAAGATCAGATCTCCTGTGTAAAGGAAAGTGAGTTACATCAACAACTACTGTTGGCAGTGCTGCAGTAAGTTCATCAGAACATCATTGAGTGAAAAAGGTGGATCTGAGTCTGACAGTGTGTTCAAATGTTCACAGTGGTGTTGATTTTACTGTATCACAAGTTGGACACATTGATCTAAAGACTGAATTACAGCATGTTTGAGTCTAGAACCCAGAGAGTATTTAGCTAACGTTTAGTTAGCAGACTGGTCGCCTAGCAACATTACACTATCGTAGAAAAAGGAGAATATATGACATTGTCAAGCAGAGCTTTGAATACTATTAACTTTAACAACATGTATGTACAGAATAGCAAAAGCATTTATTTAGGTAGACCTGTTATTGTTATTATCAAATTCTATATAATTTAGGGCTCTATTGTGTCTGCTTTATTTGATTTAGTAGGTATATATGAATTGTTTAATGTGTATTAAGTTTAATATTTAAAATATAATTATTTTTATTTGTTAACAATTTAGATTTTGTGTATTTTGCTCAAACTGTCTTTTTAGTGTTAATCTACTGTCTGGATTATATCAGTTTTGTCTCTGTTTACGGACATGGTTTTGTTGTTCGATTTAGATTAAGATGAAATTAGATGTTCTGAAAACAACATTTAATTATCGTAGGTTAAAAAAGAACCATGAAGCAATCTTGAAATTAGTAGTTTTAGACTAAAAACAAGCAATATTGTCTTTTTTTCAAGCTGTAATATTTAGATCAATTTTCTTAAAATCAGAAATAGTAACTTATTTTTGGCCTATTTAGACCTGATTATTGTAAATAAGAAAAATTAGCTTAGTAAATAAAACTTGAAATAGGAACAGCTATTCCAAAAACAAGCACATTTCACTTAAATATGATAATGTTTACATGAAAATAATGCTTAAAATCAGAATTTAATGAAAGACAATTTACCTTAAAATAAGAGTTAAAAAACAAAACAAACATTTGAGACATATCTTTCTACACTTTTATTGTGCAAAAATCACAATGTCAAGATCACAAACCAGAGCAATAACCAATAGCCCCACACGACTGTAGTTTAACATCATTGAACAGGAGCCACATTTTAAAAGGAGGGACTTAATGCTGCTGAACTACTTCAACTAAAACTGATGTTTAAACTGTCTTAATCATGAAACTTTCTCCATTCAGCCATAGATTTTTTGTAGGAAGTAGTCATGTCCTTCTCATGGATGGCATCTAACAAAACCTCTGTCTGTAGCACAGACAGGAGGGTAGCAATGCACTTGGGATATGTGAGGTGAAAGGTGTAATAACAGCCAAGAAGATACATCACGCTTTCACTGAGGTCTTCTTTGGGGAAAGTCAGCAGAGGAACTGTTCCAATGACCAGGATGCAGTTTGTCTCACAGACAATCACCACAGGGCTGACCAAGGGTCTTGATTGAAGGTAAGTGTTGGGGTCCTCTGCTGACTAAAACAAACAATTCATTAAATCTTCATCCAAATATATAAGTTTGAACAAAGTACATGATAATAGAAACACTCCTTAACAACTGTGACACACACAAAGACGGAACTGCATCGCCCTCGTCCGACAGAGCAGTGATCGAATCCGAACCGAGCCCGATAGGCATTAAGATATTTCTAGATAAGTTCTAAATATTTGTCCGAGCCCGACCGAATCCGTTGGGTTCCGACAGGTCCCGTCGGACTTCGGTCAGGTTGCAGCACTCTAATATATACACAGGTGCTCGTCCTATAATTAGAATATCATGAAAAAGTCACTTCTGTAATTCAACTTAAACTGTGAAACTAATATATGATAGACTCATTACCTGCAAAGTGAGATATGTATAGCCTCACTGCAAAAACTCAAAATCTTGCCAAGTATATTTTTCTAATTTCTAGTCAAAATATCTTATCACACTTAATATAAGACAAAATCACCTAAAGAGCAAGATTTAAGTGAGATAAAGGAACTTGTTTTTAGACAGTGCATCTTGAATACCTTGTTAAGTGAAACTGTCTTGAAAACATCTTGTTTTGAGTCATATGTCAGATGAAACAAGCTTTTTTGACATTTCACAAGGTTTTTAAGCTGCTGTGTTATTTGCAAAAGATGAATTGTCTTGTTTCAAGAAATAGAGTTAACTTGAATTGAGACAACAAATCTGCTTTATTGAAAACTGCAACATGCCCAACTCACAATGCAGTACAGTGTGGCTATATTTCTTACATTTCCATCAAACCATGTCCATGTGATATGTAAAAAAGACAGAGGCAAAAGCTGGAATTATGTTTCCTTCTCTGTTCTGTTACACTCATACATACTGCACCACATTATTCCAAAAGTAACAAGTAAAAATAAATGCTGTCATCAATTGTGTTTGTCCTTAAAAAAAAAAAATCAGCACAAGTACCCCACTCAAAGACTCATGAAGAATGATGTTTGATGACATCTGTGAGCTCATACTTCAGGGGAATGTACATGCTATTATTGAAGTTAACAAAGTAGTATGGTGTATAATCAACAAGCTTTTCAGCATCCATGAAAATATTGGCTTGCGCTAGGTCGGGAACTTCTATTTCATAAGCTAAATAATGATCATTCCACCCAACTGTAGAGAGAGGCTGGCATTCAAAACAATACACTGACGCATTTAAAATATAAATGTTTTTCACAAGTGCAAACTCTGGAGTATCATTGATAACATTAGAAATAACCAAAGATTTTCCACATGTATGCGTATTTCCATGTTGCATAATCCACCGTACTGAAACTATATGTTCGACATGCTCTATTCCTAAGAAGTCTATAATCTTTCCTTCAACATAGTGAGCATCTTTCACCTCAGAGGCTGGGCCCATGTCAACTTCACTTGAAAAAATTGGATGTTTCTCATGCACATTCTGACTACATTCATAAAGTTGGTTGTGCTTCACAAGAGACTTACAGATATTTTTAAAACTACTTTTCAAAGCCCACTGCTTAAAAAAGCAATGCTTTGAATCAAAGCGCATACACATATGCCTCACTGCAGGACCAAGTGCCTTAATCTGTGAAGGAAGATGCAGCAAGTAATGCTGTTTAGGTATAATATTTGTTTTAAATGTTGCTCTATTAAAAGCTTCAGCCTTGAAAGAGTTGAGAGAGCAATAATAGGTGAAAACAGAATTTTGACTATCTCTAACAACTTAAGTAGCATTTGTGTGTAATTATTTTCTCCAATTTTGTCAATGAGAAATGGCAGGATCTTTAACAAAACCAGCATCTGCCCAGCTGACTGTTTCAATTTATTGTCATTTGATGACAGTGTATTGACAGATATGGGACAAGGTTTATCCCTTGCATCCACAGGAGAATAAGGGAAATAAATAATTGCACTGTTGAATACATCTAAGTCCAAATGCCCTGAAAGCACAAGATGCTTTAAAACACATTTTATTTCATAAGGGGCAACCCCTTCAAGAATGACATGCATGATGTCCTGTGGGGTTTGATTGATTATATCAAAGTGAGGAAATTCTGTTAATTTGCTTATCCTGTTTATGCCATATGTCATTTTTAGATTTTCTTTCAGAAAGTCAATATTTGCCTTCTCAATGTCATTACATTGCCTGTTATGACTTGCCATTGTCCTTTTAACAAACAAATCTTCATTAAATTGCTCCTGCATGACTTCAAACTTGCATTCGCAGTGCCTGCATTTACTGTAGGCAAATCCCACTCCTATCTTAAATCCAGCCACTTCATGCTGAGCTAGAGTGTCTCCACACACAGACATAATTGCCCCATAAATTGTCCTCTCACCATTTGCAGTGACAAGCTGGACACCATCACACAGCTCAGTTAAGTCATGGTTAATCCTCTGAAATATCTCATCAATACAACGGGAAATATCTTTTGATTTTACCATGGCAAGCAGACGAATGGCAGCAAGTCTTGATCTGTATTTAGGGTTGATGTTACCTAAAGTGTAATAAATCAATAACAATTTGTTTTTGTTTGCCCGAGATCCAAGAGGATTGCATAGCTCAATTTCATCAGTATATAAAACTAACTGCAATGCTGTGGGAATTTTTGAAAAGAGTGGGTGTGACTTAACAATGTCTCCATCAATGAAATCATGAAAAAATCCATCCTTGCATGTCTGTGGCCTCTCATCAATTATTGCAATTGTTCTTGGATGTGATAGCAGCTGCTCCAAACTTTTCACCAACGGTATATAATGAAAACAATGGTCCTTAATGGTAAGAACTCTGGAGTCTCCATGTTTCACATAGCATACTGTTTGTTTTGCGACAACAATCTCTGGTTCAACTGGTTTTAACAGTTCTTTGATTGTCTTATCCTGCAAATGGGTGGAAGAAATTTGACAGAAAGGGTCGACAAACTGGTCAAATATCCCCATTGCATCACTCTTTAGTTGAACTGGGTCCCCAGAATGTCTCTCAATCATGTTGCTCATTTTCTGTTTAAGGTGCTCCAATAATGCGGCCTGATATTGCTGGACTCCAATCACCATTTGGTTAACAGCACTCTGGGGAGCAGAAAACAAACAAACAAAAAATACTACATTATAAAATTTATATAAAAATGCTGTCAACATGCAAATTCACAGACACTTTAAAAAAAAAAGTAATAACCCTTCAATTACATATTGCTAGTGATGTGCGATGATCAAAATAGGCTATTTCCAGCAAAACTATCATGAAATATTGTTGCCTTTTGCTGCTTTAAGACTTTGTTTACACGTTGTCTTAAAATGCGTTTTGAGCAATAGGATCACAAGTGGACAGTGCTAAATAAAAGTTTAAGTGTTGGGTGTATTATGTTGTCTCTATTTTCAGCTCATTCTCAACAAATATAGTGGATGGACAGATTTTGTAAGCAAGGTATATGGCCATATGCATATATAGCGGGGAAGTGAGATTTGATCAGAAGTGGTCACTGAAGAAGCATGTGGAGACACATTCTAATGTCACGTGTTTCTCTGACATACCTTTAACTGTCCACCTGTGATCAGATCAATCAAGATTTCAGGTCTGAACAGTGGCTGAGTTATTTGAAAGTTTAATCTTATTGCTTTTAAACTTGCTACTAAAAATTAAATATAACTAATTGGAAAATCAATGGCATAAATTACCTGTGTCAGTCGATGCGTTTCTCTGGCTTGAAGAAGAAATGCAGTTACATGTTTAGAAAGGTCAACATTCATGCGACCCTCTCCATCTTCTTGAAATCCACTCTGAAAGAGATTCACAATAAACATATCTATTAAAACAGGGAAAATATTGACATTTGTAGGTAGCACCTCCAGACAATCTGACAACTACCTGGGTAAGCTAGCTGGTTAGATTTCTTCCTATAAAAAAAAGGTACAAGATGGGCATATTTTTACTGATTGGTGTCCTTATTTTGAGTATATAAAATAACAAAAACTACTAATAAAAAGAAAACAAAAAACTACTATAAAAAACAATGACTTTGACAGCATCAGAAAAAATCTGTACTTCATGAGTGTTACGGTTTACACACATACTAAATTGTTTTCCTTCACCTGCTCTCTTGCCAATAAATGAATATTACTAAAGGCCTTTGAACTTAACATGTAGTCCAATAAGCTAGAAGGAGACAACTTCCTGTCACACACTGTCATGGACACATGTCTCACCAGCCAATGATAAGCCAATAATACACATATTACAGCCTCTATGCCTGATTCAAACTGTTAAAGGATAACCTGTAATTTCTAGTTTGTTATTTAAATGACTAACATTAATGTTACTGATTTTTTTTCAGTTAAGTCTGGCAACTGAATTACATAACTAATAATTACATTAAGCAAATTAAACTAATAATCAAATAAGTGAATTAGGTTACCAATTACTGCATATAAAATTAAGCAGTTGTCAGAAAAGGAACTTGTGTTACTTATAAATAATTTCTTTAATTCTCTAATTAATGTGTCGATACACTTAAATTATTTTAGTATACCTACATTATTTTTCTTGACATTGACATTTGAACACATCATGATGACATTTTATTTAACTTTGCCTAATAGTCATTTTACTGAGCCCAACTTAAACGCATATGTAAACATCCGGCTGATTCCAACGTATTTCAACACTGGATTACAACTTTTAACTAACGGGACTTGCTATTAAGATTGAATGCATTTACCTGGGGATGGATGAGTAACAACTGTCTACCTACAGCAGCAGGAGGCAGATAAACAAAGCTGCAGTCCACTATATCTACGTATCTGCACTCCACTACACCTTTCAGCCAAGGTAAGTTTATCAGGACTGAGTCTCATATGTTTAAATCTCAGTAGGCTGGTTACTCGATTACTTGTTACTGCCAAAACTAGTGGAATTACAGTACCACATTACTTTCAACACTGCTATTACTTTATCTTAAAATTACAACCTGAGGCTTAAAACAAACATGTTTAGTGCACGCGCTTGGATCACGCACAGTTGACTTACATGTTACGTTAAATGTTAGCTTAGTGTAACTTACCGCAGGGATGCCGATGCTAGATGCCTCCGCTTCAGCCACAGGGCGTGCATTAGTTTGGTCGTTTGCGGCTGTCCTTTCACCTGCTCCAGGTAAACCTCTACTAATCAACCCTTCCTCCTCCGCCGCTTCAACATGGAGAAGGTGACGCGCGTGTCCGCTTCACGTGATAGTAGAAGGAGTTATACACCCTGTACTCGCTTGGACAGCCATCAATCCCGCACACGACGCAAAAGTCAGGGCTGCGACTGTGCATGGTGTTAACACTAGCATGACCAGAGTGGTGTCATTTGACACCTATACCTATAAAGTCCAAGCTGGTGTCATTTGGCGGGTGTGAACAACTCAGCTTGTGACCATTGTTATGTTACTGAGGCCACTACTCCCCCCTCAGCTAGGGTGGGGGGGTGGCTAGGTAGGTTCCAGGACACAAAGACCTTTTGTAATCTCCTTTGTGTTTCCCATACAGCAGCTACATAGAGGTTGCAACTTATATTTCAACTTTTGCAACAGAAAGTAGTAAGTAATAATAGTGAGACGGCAACAGTTTGTTTGCATTCTTGGTGAAATTTATTTAATAGAGATTTTGTGAACAATTCTGGCACTGCCACACCTCCTTTATGCATTTGCCACATGCAAACTTGTCACAATACATACAACGCTTGGTGGCACGGTTTTTCCTGCAGCAACACTTCACCTGGTACAATGCCCTTTTCCCCACATCAGGTGTGGGTGGTTGTTGCTGAAGGTTTTGCTCATTCACCTCCTTGGCTGCCATATGAGACTGGGCAAGCTCATTTGCAAGCTCCAGCAAGAAGTCCACCCTTCTCTCCTTGACCCCAGTGCATGCCTGATAAAGCACATGTGCGTTCAGCGCTGCAATGTCAATCATATTGTAAAACACAGCGACTGGCCAACGCCGTGTTCCTGAACGCACAGTGTACTTTCGAACCATCTGGTCCATGACGTCCACACCGCATTTCATGCTGTTGTAGTCGGTGACTGTGTTCGGCTTTTTTTTCCGAGTAGCCTCAGTCTCCACCACGCTGTGCACGCTACTGAGGAGGCAGACAGTCTTCTTTCGTTTGGGCACATAAACAGTCAGTGTGGCACCAGAGGTTGAAAACACTTGTGTGCTGAATTCCTCACGGGCCAAATTCTTTTTAGCTGAATCTGGAAGCTCCCGGCGAATCTTATTGACTGTGCCGAGGAGGGTGGTCTTCCGGCTGTGCAGTCGACGTGCTAGTGACAATGAAGTGAAAAAATTGTCGGTTGTAACAGTTCTTCCTTTGTCCATAAACGGTTCCATAAGCTTCATCACCACATTTTCAGACAATCTCTCCCCAGGTGGACGACTGGGGTCTTTGCCAAGATATGGGATGATTTTGCACACATACTTGGATTTAAGGTCACATGCCACCCAGAACTTGATACCAAACTTGTCCGGCTTCGTTGCAATGTATTGCAAGAAACAGCAGCGAGTCTTAGTTGGAAAAAGTTGCTCATCTATGGTGATGTGCCTGCCTGGGTTGTACGAAGTGATGCAGTTGGCAACAAAAGACCCCCAAACGTCAGAGATTGCAGCAAACCGGTCAGTCGCAACTCGTTCACCGCGTGTGTCCTTGTCGTCGAAGCGTAGATGCTGCATGATGTCCTTGAAACGGTTTTCGCCCACCCTTCCACAAAGCACACACGATAAGCCTTTTCAAACTTTCACAATGGTTCAGTACTTCCGCATTGGGTCAAAGGTCAAGAGGGATAATGTCAGCATAACTGATGGTGTAAACAGAGATTGAGATTGTTTTTCCCTGTTGAAGCATTGATTCTTTGTGCATCTTGTGCACTTTCTTCAAATTTGTAAAATAATAGCTTAATAAAATAATTCATGGACCTGGTTAGTGAATGGTGGACCTCGTGAATTTACCTTTTTAAAGTGAGAACTCAAACAGTCCTTTTCACACTCGGAAATCTTGCTTTACCATAAATAGCAACAATACATTTGATTTATAAGCACAAAAACAATAAAGGTAAATAGTGAAAATACAGGAGTAGGAAACAGGAGCTTGGTTGCTTTATTACTGTTTTTCTTTTTTTAATTTTATTTATTGTGGTTTATTAATTGATCACAACACACATGGCTCATATTAATTTGGCCATTCTTATCCAATAATTCCATATAATGTTATTTGGATTAACAACCATCATCTACATGGAAGAAACACTGGTTTCTCAACACTGGCCATCATTTACACCAACCCCCAAAGTTTGTCACTGCCCAGCTGCACATTCCGATCGAATGGCTGCATTTACATAAGAGAGGTGGCCCCACTGAGTTGCAAATGAGTGTCATTTGGCGGCCTCTGGGCAGGGCAGCAGGAGTAAGAAAACCTTGGGCATGCTAGTGTTAATGTGACTCAGAAGTTGTTTCAGAGACAATGCCACAAATATGTAGCATATGAAGCAACGCCAAATCATGTTGAAGCAATGATGTCGCAGACAAGAAAACGGTTAACTAGTCGTCACAGGCAGGTCACAGGCGGTAGAGCAAGTCTGCCGTAAAACCTCGTTACTATGGTTACACCCGCCCGCTAGCTGCTGCAAATGAGAATTTGGCCGTAAACCAACGTTATAAAGAATTTGAACTAGGATTGACGGTGTGTTTCATTGTAAGGTGAGCCTTCGACATACGTGCTTATTCTTTGTAGTTCATCCCTCACACACTTTGAATGTTATCGACGTTTTGTGGGTTTTCAGTATATATTGTGTGTCGTTGCAGTCGAACAGAGACAGCTAGGCGAACTGCGGTTAGCGGAGCTAACTAGCTAGCTAAGTCAGCTAACAGCATGGAAGACTTGGATGATGTCGCAGTGTCGATTTTAAGGGGTAATGTATGCAAATATTATTCTTTATCATTTTGAACGTAGGCAAGGCAAGGCAAGGCAAGGCAAATTTATTTATATAGCGCATTTCATACTCAAGGCAACTCAATGTGCTTTACATGATAAAACATTCAATTGTTTAAAATCAATAAGAACATTTAAATCAATAAGAACATTTAAAATCATCAGTAAAATCAATTAAAATCATCAGTAAAATCATCATGACATCAACAACATGACAAAAAATCTCTCTCTCAATCATATGCAGTAGAGAAAAAAAGTGCCTTTAACTTTGATTTAAAAATGTTCACATTGGATGCTGACTTCAGCTCCGCTGGCAGGAATGCAGAGAACTAATTGAAGCTAAAGAAGAAGCTAATTGCTTCCTGGCTGCTCCACATATGACGGTGGGCCTCAAACTCTCCCATTGGTCACATCACGCTCCTTCCCACCTGTTGTGTGAAGGGTTGTGTGTGATCGGTGAACTGTAGGAACTCAATTGCGCTTTGGGGATAATGTTATATTATGACAAATTTTATATAACAAATTATTATAATAAATATTATGTTGTGTTCAGACCAAAAGCAAAGTGAATTTTCCAGCTAAATTCATAAACTGTGAAGACTAGTAAACTAATGGTCAAATGAAAATTGTTGGTCACTAGGAAAATTCTTAGTTGCAGCTGTAGTTGTTGTACTAGTAACGTCTATATGACATCCAACAGCAGCCAATGAGGTTTCTGTATTTCTATACTTAGCTGGTTAACACTAGCTGCCTAATTTGAATGTAGTGTCAACTTCTAACAGTCTCATGCAGTTTCATTGCTATGGCACTGTTTCATCTTGCTATGTTTGTCTTCCAATGTTTTCATAGCTGCAAACATCACAGAGACAATGATGAACACCCTGTCTCGTGAAGACTTGCGGGATCTTTTCCCAGGCCCAGAGAACTTCTTACGGAGAAAAGCAGTCTGGCGTGCCTGTCATGGTGCGTTGGATGAGGTCAGTTTCTCAGTTAAGTGGCCGAAACTATCCACCTATTTAAGTTGGCAGCAGCACATTGAGCTAACAGCATGGTATCTTTGGAACAGCCATGGTAGTCTACATGTGTGATCAATTCAGTTTAGATTGATAGGTGTTCAGTTAGTTGATGTAAGCAATTCACCCCTAAAATGGAACATTGTTTATTTATACATGTACAGCTGTCAATGCTACATTTGTGTTGTCACAAAAAAACAAATGTTGCTTTTTGCAGTAGTTCATTATCTTTTTTTATCTTACAGGAGTGTGGCCAAGAACACTCAAAATCATCGAGCAGTTCCTCCTGTAATACATCACCAATGCAACAGACATCCACTCCTGTGAAAGCAAGTCCTGCAAAGTACACAACCCCTGAAAAGGTTGTGAAATTAACCTTTCCGGAATATGTGTTGCACACCGACACAGAACTTGAGCAAGTCCGACAGCAGTATTTTGAGTTGTCGAAGAGAGGTGAACAGCTTAACTGCCAGATGTCAAAGGAGCTCAGATGCCGGCTCATTCGAAACACCATGACCAGTATGATCGCAATCCTGAGGGCAAAGGGTGATAGAGAATCACACAGATACCCATCAAAGCCAGAAATTACAGCAATGGCAAAAAGAATCGTGCTGTACTATCCCATGCTGCAGGACCAAGGCCTCCATACATGGGTAAGTGAAATGTATCCAGTTGATGACTGTGTTTCATGTTGGACATTTTTAGCAGTGATTTGAATAATGTATTAAATTTCTTGTGCAGCTCACTGTGTACTCACAGCTGTACAAAAGATTACAAAATGTGAGATCCCCCCAAAAAAGAACCCCAGATTGGAGACATTCAAAGAGGTGAGCTGTATCTAAAGATTATTTTCATTAAAGATTGATCTGTTAATCATTTTCAAGATTAATTGATCAGTTGTCTGGTCAATATAAAGTCCAAGGTGATGTCCTCAAAAGTCTTGTTTGGTCCACAACCTAAGGATATTAATGTCACTGTCATAGAGGACTAAAGAAGCTAGAACTTTTTCACATTATAGAAACTTAAATCATATTTGGACATTAAAAAAAAAAATTCCTCACTTCCTGTTTTTTAATGGATGCTCTTATTTTAGTGTTTGACCACAAGGTAATTGCTTTGGATCTGTGCGGGGGATATTGCTTTATTACTAAGCACTTTGTGTTACATTTTGTTTGTATGAAAAGTGCTATACAAGTAAAGTCAGATGGATTGATTTTAGTTGTTGACAACTAATTGATTGACTAATCTTTGCAGCTCTTCAAAGAGGCGCTGTCTTGAGCCGCCAACAGACACGGATGAAATGGATTCAAGCGACTCAACTATAATTCTGGATCGGTCCACAGAAGGAACTGGCAGCCCAGGCTCAGACGGTAAAGAAAGTGAGTTTCAACTTTGCATTTACACATTTGTCCTTATGAGGTATTTATATTTTAGATTAACTAATAAACCCACTTTATTGGTCATCATAACAGTACTGACATGACAGAAGTGAAAGGCTTTTAAATTGACATCATCAGAGGATTCTTGTTTACACTATATTTGTACTGTTTTATTTTCAAAGTATTAACATTATTGTAGAAATTAAGTTCTACCAGAAATCTGGTATTAATAAAAAGCTGGTATCATTACTTTCTATATCCTCTCCAGCATATCAAATGTTATGTATTTAAAACCCATATGTCTCATCTGTGGCATTTTTGCTCTTTTTAATTGAATGTAATTAATTTTAGTTCCAAAATTATCCTTAAAGTACATTATCCTATCAGAAGTATTTCTGTGTTATGTGTTGAAGGAAGAAGATCCCAAAGCCTTCCTGAAGAAGCACCCTCTGCCTTCTCCAGTCCTGATGGTGAGTTTGTCCAACTGCCTCATGACTGTGTGTAGTCGGGGTACGTGCATCTGTGTAGGGGTGTAGTTTTGTGCGTACATGCAATTTTATGAGATTGCAATTAGGTCTCATGCATTTATTATACAAAAAATGTTTTTTGTTTTTTTTTGTTTTGTTTTTTTAAATGGCATTTAAATGGTTAAAATTCCAGAAATTAATAGTTGTTTGGTATTTAGGATCAGGGCTGATGTTTAAAGTTGATCTAATATTAATATATGATTTTTATGGTAGTTTTTTGTTATTATAATAATAATAATAATAATAATAATAATAATAATAATAATAATAATAATAATAATAATAATAATAATAATAACAACAAAAAAGAATATACTATTTATGGCATATTATGTTAATTGTTAATTAAAGACATAAAACATTGGCTCTCCCAAAATGTCCTCCATTTAAACAATAATAAAACTGAGTGGATCTTATTTGATGCCTCCAATAAACCTGAAATGGCTTTGCCCAGTCTTGGTCTTAACCTCCAGATGGTGAGGAATCTGGGGGTGAAACTGGGCCGCTGCCTAAAACTGGACAAACAAGTAGATTCTGTTGTAAAAATAAGCTTTTTTTCAGCTTCGGCTGCTGAGCCGCAATGATCTGGAGAAGGCCGTCCATGCCTTCATTAGCTCCAGACTCGATTACTGCAACGCTTTATATGTCGGTATTAATAAAACCTGCACCTCCCGTTTACAGCTGGTACAGAATTCTGCCGCCCGCCTCCTAACTAACACGTAAACATGATCACATCACTCCTGTCCTCATGTCTCTGCACTGACTCCCAGTTCGGTTCAGGATACAGTTTAAGCTACTGTTGTTTGTTTTAGAAGCCCTGAACGGTCTTGCACCACCTTATCAGTCGGAGCTTCTGAAAACCCACCGGCCCAGCAGAGCTTTACGTTCTGCTGGTCAACATTTGTTGGAGGTGCCTCGATCCAGATACAAGCAATGGGGGGTGCCGGTCTTTTTCAGTGGCAGGTCCAACAATGTGGAATAATCTTCCCCAACAGTTACGCTCCATCACTGACCTGCCGCTGTTCAAAGCTAAACTCAAGACCCATTTAATTAAACAGGCTTTTTAGATTTTTAGCACTTTGATGTTTTGGTTTTAAGGTGTTTTTTTATATTCTTTTAATAATTTTGTTGTTACTGTATGGTTTTGGCGTGTTTTTGACTTCGTCCCTTTCTGGTAATTCTTGCTCTGTATAGTTCTGCTTTATCTGTTTTGTGGGTTTTCACAGTTGTAAAGAACATTTATCAACCTGAGCGTTGTTGTAAGGTGCTATATAATTACATTTCTGATGGTTTTTTTTTTTTTTGTCATCCAACAACATGAGATGAACTTTTTTTAAACTGAGGCATTAATTATGCATTTTTGTGTCTTACAGCTAACAAGTCTGCAGATGTTGACAGTCCAGCAAACTTGGTCAGGCACTACAAGACCCTACAAACTTTGTATAAAAGAAAAAATCCAAACCACCAGGATGTCTCTCATCTCTTGGATTTGGAATTTATGGCCAGAAGAGCATTCATTGATTCAAATACCGTTCGTGAGGAGGACAGACCCAAGAAGGTTTTAGAAGCATATCCTTGTTTTAAAGACATTGGACATGTAAGTCATTATTGACTGTGCATGATTAAAACCATGGTATCACACACAATGTTTAAAATACCAATAACCTCTTAAATCATAGGTGATGGAGGAGCTTCAGCGCATTTTGGATAAGGATAATGCCAACTTCATCAATGAATTGAAGGGAAGATGGCATGACTTCTGCCAGAGGGTGCAGTTTTTTGGAGTATGGAAAAAGGTGCTGAAACCCCCAATGGGAATGGACAAAGGTAGGGAATGCTCTCTTGGTGTTATTAGAGAATAGGGTAAAGAGTGGACCTTCAGGCATGTTTATTGTCAAGTACATGAGCTAGTGTTTTGTCGTCCTTTTTCATCTATGGTTGCTATCCGATTATTTGCTGAATGTTTTGTTTTGTTTTTTAAGCATTGTCTGTTGTACACCTTTTTTTTTTTTTTTTTTTTTTTTTTTATCTGATTTTACCTTGTGCACTTTGTCCAAGTGTTAAAGTCATAAATTTTTTCCTGAAAAGCTGAACAGGCTCTTGAGATCCTACGTGTGCTGCCATCACTGCTCCCCTCCACGTCTGCTTCTCCAAAGAGGGTACGAGATGTGAGTGAGGCTCTGGTGCATGTCCTTGAGGTGAGCTGTGTAAAATGTTGCAGGATCATTTTGACTGTAGTAAAAATGATAACTGAAGGTGCTTCCCCAGACAACACCCAATGTAATTCCTATTCACATACTGTATGTTCTAAGCCTTAAAGGTAGGGTCTGGGATTCGCAAAACAGCTGGCAGATTTTGAAAATACACAACCCAAATGGTCCTCCCCTCTTGCCTCCAACGCTGCCCCTGACTCCACCCATTCGATGACCGTTTGATTGACAAATTTACTGTCCAATGCTACTAGGTGGTCTTGGAAATATTAGGCTGGAATTTTTCAAGACCTGTCCATTCCACAGATTATTAACTTGTTTCATTTCCATGTCAGTGCTTCCAACTTAGTGGCTGTAAATGGGTTAGAAATAGGATTTCAAGTGATTTTGCAAAAATGGCCAAAAAAGAGAATCCCAGACCCTACCTTTTTAAGTGTTTTTTAGAAAGATGATTTTCACTGGGTAGATGCCTTTGGTTATGTCACAGTATGAACAAGAACGGATGCATTACATGGTTATTATAAGAGTGAAAAAACCTGCTGCCAAGCAAGAATAGCCTTGCCTTGGTTTTTAGTTCTTTTGGAAGGCTAGATGTGTGTGTAACAGTAAATGCACTGGGGATAGTTTAAAACAGCACTTTAAGGTGGAGCTTCTCAATACTGTAACTTTTGTCTGAATTTTGCTTTGTAAAGTTGTGTTTTGTAAACAACCCTCTACCCTTGGTTCCAAATGACCAAATTGCTTTATCCTAACGGAAGGATATCTGTTATGTGTTACAGGAAGCAGAAGACCCCAATTCCTACTTGAAGAAATGCCCTCTCTCCTGCCCAGTCGTGATTGTCTGTCCCTCCAACTGCCTCCTAGCGGTAGGAGATGTGGCAATAACCACCTTTCCAAAAGACGAGCTTAGCGAGAGTGTTTTATACCTCATGGCCTACTATTATACACTACACCTGACTTATCCAAAGTGTGTAGCCACTCTGCTTTCAGTCATCCAGACAGAGGTCCTCTTAGACAAAATCCATGAGAGATCTCACATCGTCTTACAAGAAGAGCATGACTGAGTGGAAAGCTTTTATTGG
This sequence comes from Gouania willdenowi, assembly GCF_900634775.1. Lineage (NCBI taxonomy): Eukaryota > Metazoa > Chordata > Actinopteri > Blenniiformes > Gobiesocidae > Gouania > Gouania willdenowi. The sequence continues at coordinate 23,078 of NW_021145228.1, read as the reverse complement.
CCAATAAATCCAGTGGTCAGAAATGGTGTAGCATAGCACTGCCCCTCTCCCTTCAAAAGGTACTACAGTTCCTGTTCATTGGTATTGATTGTCAGTTGAAAGTTAGTTTAATTTTGGGTACACAACAACATTAGTACATACCGATGTGATGTTATAAATTGTGTGTTATTTGCATAATTTAGTGCAGATTCTGCTTATGTTTTTATTTTAACTTAACAGTTGATATTGAGTTTAAACAGCTAATTGTCTGTTCAGCAGATGCAGTTTAAGTGTAGCAAGTGCTTTGAATGTGCATTTTGTACATGTTTTGAGGGGCACATTGGTCAGATGTTTGGACCTGGCCTTAACTCACTCACATATTTGGCATGTTCTGCTATGTTTTTATATTGCAGTTCCATAGATACTGTGAGCCAAAATGTTGAGGTAAATTAAGCTGTTTCCCTTTTATGCAGTCCTCTGGGACTTGCTGCTGTTTAAATAAACAGTTGGTAAAGTGCATGACTAATTGTCATTTTTTCTGTCTTATAAGAAGAAGTTAATGTCTTGAATCTAGTAGGTGAATGTCTTGAGTCTAGAACAGTATTACTTTTGTAGCGCATACAATAAGGTAAATACACTTAAAATGATGACAGAATGGTCAATTATGTCTTGTTATTGCAAAAGAGCACTGCCTAATATGAGTCAGGAATGATAACTTCAAGACATTTTGTCTCAAAATGCCAGTTTCTAATCTCATTTCAAGTAGGTGGTGGACTTAAATCTAGAACAGTGTAACAATTAAATAAATAAAAATGAGTTAAATATGCTTGTAACAAACAGGGTGAAGATGCTACTTTTGAGGGGAAAATACTCTTTTTGAGCATCACAAGCTTATTATGAGACAAAAAACATCTCAATACTAGTAAATTATAGCTAAAAAGGAGTTTTCCCAGCTAATTTCAAGATCACCATAATCTTCTAAGGCTTAAAGATATTGTCTTATTTCAAGATATCTTACCAAGAGAATTTTCACTTGTTCCATTGGCAGATTTTTTTGCTTATTTCAAGCAAAAATATCTTGTTTTAACTTTTTTTTTGCTTATTTTTAGAATGGCCTTTTTTCCAGTGTTGACAAGGGCAGCCTCTAACAACCCTCACTCTAAGGCACAGTTACTCATTGCGCGGCTCGCGAGCCACATGCGGCTCGTTACGCTATAATTGGCGGCTTGCATGGTAGCTTACAGTTTCACAATGCCCATTTGCCTTTGAATGCATCCTCTCCACTGTTTACCGACAATGCAACAATGGACTTATGCTGCGTTTACACCAAACGCGGTTTCTGCGGCACAAGCGAACAGATTACATGCAAAGTCAATGGTTTAGACGCGCTGGGAGGCGAATTATTCGCCGGTGGGGCGGCGCGGACTGTTTCGCGCGTGGAAAGCGAAGGCTGCTGCAAGCGCGCTCCCGATTTTCGTGATATTCGCCGTTCGCTTGAGTTGAAAATATTGAACTCCAGCAGCTGTTTCGCGTGACGCGCAGGCGCGAAAGCCAATCAGAGTCCTTGTTGGCAATGACGTCAGGCAGGCAACACGGAAACCAGCATTTTCACCCGTTCAACCATTGAGGAGAAGCTAATCGTAGCGGTGTGTGACCACAGGGAGCTGTATGACACGGCCTGTTATTTTAACCAGGACCAGGAAGGATTTGGTGTGGAGGAGAATCAGCGAGGAGGTGGAGCAGCAGGTAAATGTTCTCTCTGTAGTTTTCATCTTTGAAAGTCGGCAGTGAGCGAGGATAGCATTAGCTAATGATAGCATTAGCTAATGATAGCATTAGCTAATGATAGCATTAGCCGCTAACACCAGCTATTTTCAAACGGTGGAAATACCCTGTTGTCATGTCCTTTGTTGACCCCTTTCTTTCACCGCGAGAGACAAGCAGCAACATGGGGCAGGGGGTTGAGGAAGACAGGACTGCAAAGTATGGTCAACCATCAGAAACTGGAGGTTTGTTTATCAGTGCAGACATGTAGAAATATATACCATATTCAGGCCTTTATGCATCACAGGGCTTTTTCTAGTGGGGGATCTAAATCTAGTATAATGATTTAAAATGTATAGTAATGTGTTTCATATATTGTTTGCTGTCACTCAGAGGTAAACAATCAGATGAGTGATGGAGAAGGACAGGGAACAGATAGTGTTCAGGGAGATGATGATGGTGATCACAGGACCCCTGCTGGACCCCCTGCAGTTTGCCTATCGGGCAAACAGGTCTGTCGAGGATGCAGTCAACATTGGACTGAACTACATCCTGCACCACCTCGACTCCCCAGGGACCTACGCTAGGATCCTGTTTGTGGATTTCAGCTCTGCATTCAACACCATCATCCCGGACATCCTTCACCAGAAACTCACCCAGCTCACAGTGCCGGCCTCCACCTGTCAGTGGATCACCAACTTCCTGACTGACAGGAAGCAGCAAGTAAGGCTGGGAAGCATCACATCTGGCACCCGGTCACTCAGCACTGGCGCCCCCCAGGGGTGTGTTCTCTCCCCACTGCTATTCTCCCTCTACACCAATGACTGCACCTCAGGGGACCCCTCTGTGAAACTCCTGAAGTTTGCAGATGACACCACCGTCATCGGTCTCATCAGGGATGGGGACGAGTCTGTCTTCAGACGGGAGGTGGAACAGCTGGCTCTTTGGTGCAGTCAGAACCACCTGGAACTGAACCCGTTCAAGACCGTGGAGATGACAGTGGACTTCAGAAGAAATCCCCCCCCACTCCCCCCCCTTACCATTTTAAATAGGGAATTGGCTACCGTGGACTCCTTCAGGTTCTTGGGATCCACAATCTCACAGGACCTGAAGTGGACCTCCCACATAGACTCAACCAGAAAAAAGGCACAGCAGAGGATGTACTTCCTGCGTCAGCTGAGGAAGTTCAACCTGCCCCAGGAGCTGCTGATCATGTTCTACACCTCCATCATTCAGTCTGTTCTGTGCACCTCCATCACTGTCTGGTTTGGATCTTCAACCAAACTAGACAGACACAGACTACAAAGGATAGTCAGGACTGCAGAAAAGATCATTGGTGTTGATCTGCCCTCCATCCAAGACTTATACCTGTCCAGGGTCAGGAAACGGGCAGGTAGCATCACTGCAGACCCCTCCCACCCTGCACACAATCTGTTTAAACTCCTCCCCTCTGGCAGACGCTACAGATCACTGTACGCCAAAACAACCCGCCATAAAAACAGTTTCTTCCCCCAGGCTGTCACTCTGATCAACACTAAACAGTCAAAGAGTGTCAGTCCTGTTTCTGTGAAAAAACCCTGGAACCAAACATAACAACCTTGGATCAATCTGACACTGAGAATGTTCATGTACATACCTTTAATTTAAATGTTCTACTGCACTACTTATCAATGCTCTACTGCACTATTTTCCTTTTATTATTATTATATTTATTATTATCTTTCTTTTCTATTATTTTCCTTCTTTTATCTTATTTTTTTATTTTTATTTTGTATCTATTTAATTATTTTTTTATACTATTATTATTATTATTATTATTATTATCATCTTGTTATTTGCACATTCTAGTCTAACTACTGTTTATATTTATACTTATGTTTATACTTATTTTCATCTTTTCTAGCTGATTGTTTATTGTTGAAAATTTTTTGTTTTCACTATTGGAGAGAGCACAGTTGACCGAGTCAAATTCCTCGTGTGTACAACATACACTTGGCGAATAAAGATGATTCTGATTCTGATTCTGATTCTGATAGTGCTACAGCAGCATCTCCTGCAGAAACAAGTGCAGCCAAACCATCTGATATGAACATGACAGAAGTTGTTTTGCATTCTGTTATAAATAAAATGTATCTATAAATGCTTGGTATATCAATGATGACAATGTTGATCATTACCTCATTTAATGTTTAATTAAAATATATCTATGATCTTATTTAGGTAACAGTGATTTGATAAGCTATTTATATATATAATGTATTTGTTTATTTTTAAGGAAAAAGAGCAAAGAAGAGGCCCAGCCAAGGAACTCCAAGAGAGGTGGAGCAGCTTATCCTACAAACTACAAATATAACATGAATAAAGTCAAGGGCATGCATGCCAGTATTAAAATAAATCTGGTCTTAAATGAAAATGTATTGGCCGTCTTATTTCTTTTTTGTGGGATGTCCAATTTACATTTGCAAAGGTGACTTAGTATGTTGTCGTAAAAGTGGCTTGCCTTTTGATTTTGCACTGCCAATGTGGCTCTTGTGAAAAAAATAGTGAGGATCACTGCTCTAAGGGAACGTACAATATTAATATCATAGACTGAAACATTTGTTCAGAACGATATTCAGTTACCAAGCATGTATCAGATCAGGTGGACCGCTATCCTCTGGCAAGACAGTATGACGCATCATCTGATGTTGATTATAGAAACTAAAATGTAGATAGAGGCAGATTTACAGACTACACTTTAGATGTATTTGTGGTGTTTTGTCATTTTCAATTTGAGTTTTTTAATAACTTTTCAACTTTTTAAACTATTCAACTTTTTAATTAATTTTAATGAAAATGTAACGTTCCACTGGTCAGCAGTTCTTAAACCCATTTCAACTTTTAAAATGTTCAGCTTTTTTGTTCATTTTTAGTGAATACCTTCAACTTTTCTGTATCTTTAACCGTTTTTGACTCACAGCCCTTCAATGAGTTCCATTTTTAGCTTTGACCAACTTCTAGAGTAGAGGGACAGCTTTACCTTCAACTCTTTGTCAACACATTGTCATAACTTCTAAAATATTCAACCTACAGTCCTAATGTTTTTAAAAGTAGTACTTCTATCTGTCTCGCTGCTCACAATAGCACATTTGAATTTATTATTGTTATAAGTTCTATCACTGCCAATGACATAACCATAATTGTTGCTTCTCATTTCAAGTTTTTCATTCCTGTATATCCAGAAACACACAATGCAAGGAGCATTTATAAAAGGATCTATTACTGTATTACCATGCTACCATTTAAAATGTCTCTGACAGGTCTTCATTTATTTATTTTACCTTGTCTGCACATGTTGTCAAAAGTCAACACTACAAGAAGTACAATCTTTTTAAGACAGCAATGCATGGTTTGTTATTACAATGATATAAATGTTTTTATTTCATTGACAGGTCTTCAGGCTCTGAAGTTGTCCTTATAGCTCTAAACACTGAGGACTACCAGGGCCCAGGAACCTGTCTGCAAAGGAAATCTTTATTAACAGCATTTCAAAGAAAATATTGAAATATTTCATTGATGTATCACTTCTACATTTATTTCCATTGGGTCAATTATATACTTGGTACATTTTAAATTGCATCTTTGATCTGGAAAAATCCAGCATCAATACTCACTTTGCAATTGTACACCCTGTGATTTAAGAAGACCATGGATCATCCTAATCCAGGGGTCTGCAACCTGCGGCTCTGGAGCCTCATGTGGCTCTTTGACTCTTTTGCAATGGCTCTCTGACGATTTAAAAAAAATAAGAAAATTAATTATTTCCTACAGAGGGTACTGGTGATTAATGACATTAACTTCAAATAAAATGATGAAACAATTGGTTAACCTAAAAATGAATAACTCTGCCACCGTCCTACATCAGCTCCTGTAACATCTACAGACCATTAACTTTCCTTCCACCTGTGGCTAACCTTCAGTTTTAAATCTCCGGTAAGATAACTTAAATAACAAAAAAGACTATTCTGGAAAAAAAATACAGACTTTATTTGTGTGGGGAAAGATTTATTTAAATGCTAACATACCGGCTTAATATGCATGCTTGATATGTTGTAAGAAATTAGCATGAGTTGTTATTTTTGTTATTTAAGTTATTTTTGTAGCCCTTCAAATCCATTAACTCATAAAATTATTTGATACTATTTTAATTGTATAGAATTTTATACGCTGTATTGTTTTCATGAGAAGGTTTTTTTTTCGGCTCCGGAAGGACTTTAATCCAGTCGAGATTAGGCAAAATGGCTCCTTTAAGAGTAAAGGTTGCAGACCCCTGTCCTAATCCTTGCTCTGGGACACACTGTGTGTCTGAGCTCTAATCTGTCCGTTTGCGTGAGCTGAACACAGGTCTGCCCATAGCAGGGGCTAACTTTGGCTGTGGCTGCTAATTAGGGCTGAATGCCTAATATGTGAATCAGAGTCATGATGTAGCTTTTGTCCCCCTTAAAACTTGTGTACAAAGCTGACCGACAACATGACGGCATCGTATTTTACACTTACCTCCTCAAGATTGCACCACACAGCTTCGTCCATGTCTGCATTTGTCAGCGCAGATATTTCTCCAAGACTTTCCATGACATCTTCCACCAACCTTAAAATATAGTCCATTGGAGAATTTTCCTCCACATACCGAGATATTGCAAATAACTGTCGTTGAACGCCTCTTCTCAATTCATCCACGTCTCCCATTTTTAACTTTCCCTCCAAGAGAAGAGGAATCATGTGATCAGGTATCGACTAGTCAGCCTGGGCAGAATGACCATTGATTTGACCTTTGCTTTTACCGACAGCTTGAGTCATGAAGTAAAAGCAATGTCAAAACACAAACGGAAAAGACAAAGACAAAACAGAAAAAGCACAAAATGGAAAACAAATATACTACTTTTGTATATTTTTTTCATTTTTGATTCTCATTATATTTCCACATTTTTATTATTGATTGTTTTTATATTTCCAAATTTGTAATATTGGTTCTCCTTATATTTCCGGGCCGATCCACAAACGTACTTTGCTCAATCCACAATCACAGTTGAGGATTTACACATGATAATTAATGACAAATACACACATAAATGAGAAAACACGTGTGTAAATTGTTGATGTATTTGTGGATCTGAAAAACATGTGAAAATCTAAGAAGTACATGTCAAAATTGTAAATATATTTGTGGATTTGAAAAACACATGTAAAAATTGTGAATCTATTTGTGAATGTTTTTGAGACAAATCTCTCCCCATAGTCATCAGTCTGACTGGATGGTCTCAGAAGCCTTTTGGTGAGGTTTTCATAAATAAATGTGTCTAGTTGTATTTTAACACTGCTGGGACTTCACAGGTGTAACTATGACTACTGTATGTTCCCTATAGGAGACCTCATGTGGAACATGTATACATACACACTGTGTTTAATGAATAGAGAACACACAGTAAAGTGTGTGTAGAACACGCTGCATGTGGAACATACATTCTATGTAGAAATGAGTGAATAATGTACTGTGTGCTGATAGAATGACTGCATGTATCATCTAAAGTTTGTTTTTTCTATCAATAAATGATGAGCTGCATTACAAAGGGAAACTTACCTCTAGCATAGTAACCGTTGCCATGGTAACGTCTTTCCCCTTCACACACACCATTCTGGCATCTGAAAGCTGGATTAAAGAAGAGTTGGTGTAAATAGTAGATTATGATGGTCAGTCATTTACCAGGTGATCTCATCAATTTATGTTCAAACTACAAAGAAACAAGGCATTTAGTAAGTTAACATGTGAATATAACAGAAACAGAAGCCATCTTTGAGGGAGGGTTGAGGAGCAGCCTCCCACTTTGAATGAGGCTGTCCTCAACCTCAATCCCTGCTGTTTTAAACAGCATTGTCTGCCTTCCAATCATCAGTCTGTAGCGGGGGGGGGGGTTACCCTCAAGGGTATATTTCTTGAAAATAAATGTTTTATTCCAATTTTTTTTTTTTTTTTTTTTTCTCGTCAAAAACTTGTTTTTGAAACAGTCCTGGCATCGGTTACTATGGCAACCAGGTTGTTCTTTATTGTCCGTGGGACAATTTTGTCTTCTACCACTCCCCAAGTTATAACCCTCTCTAGCTCCTCCCCAAAGAGGACTTTAAGGTTGATGGGTGGAGTCATGTTGTAAGGGTGGGAGGATCCCTCATTGATTAGTGGGTGGAGCTGAAGAGCCGTACTGAAAAGACAGTATTATATTTAAATATGTATATATATATATATATATATATATTTTTTTTTTTTGCATTTGAACACTTTTTTATTTGATTGAAAATGTTTATTTTTGATTGAAATGATTTTTATTTTTATTTTTGATAAGTTGTTGTTTTTTTTTTTTTTTAATTGAATAATAAAGACATCAACCTGTCCAAGGACTAGAAATGAAAATGATCCATGAAACGTTTATGAATGTGTGTTTTTCCTTTTATAAAAATAAATAAATATGATCATTGAAATAACAAACATTTAAAGCATGATTTAAAATGTGTGTGTGTGTGTGTGTTCATTGGCCTTTTGACCAACTGAGAAGGTTCAAACACACACACTGTGACACTGCACATGAACACGTAACTGGTACCAGTCACATTGTGAACGACTTTAACAAAGATTTAGAAAAGTTTAAAAAACACTTTTGTTTAAATTGTAAAAATGACTTAGAAAGTTGATTTCATCACTACTGTCAAGTTTGTATGTGTGTTTGTATCACCACTGCCCAACTTGAAGGGCCAGAGAGGAAGACAGAGGACGCTGAGAACAACTCTGCTTGGTTGACAGTTTATTTGAACTGTTCCTTGGTTAAGCAAGTTTAAGCAGGTTGTTAACCTGGACAAAGGAAGAAGAGGGAAAGTTAGAATCAAAGCATCAACAATTTTCTCATGCTGGGATGTTATATTTGCAATTAAATTAAAGAATCTAAGTCTACCAGCACTGTTATTTTTAGTTAACTTGACCCATTTTCCTGATTTAAAGTAAATGTTTTTGTAATATTAAACAGTATGCTCACCTAATAAAGCAATACACAACTAAAAATCAAACCTAAAATGTGCTTAATTTATAAATAGTTAATATAAATCCTTAGTTTGAAATTTACTTGATCTATGAAACATTCGAATTCTCAATTACATTGTCTCAAATTGCATTGCATTTATTTATTTTATCAATTAATTAATTATTAATTTATTAATTATTCACTTTAAACAAACTATAATAATTTTCAACTTATGACATCACCTGGAACTTTTCTTTATCTTTAACTAAAGGCTTACTTTTAATCATTTTTACTTTAGTTATTTAACCACATAGTCCTTTTATTAACTTAAACACAACTCAAATCAAATTATTCTATTAAGAAAGGATGACGTCTCACTGATTTGACCATCCTATCTGCTGCGCAGTTTAGTGCATTGCGCACGCGCACCTCCCACACGCGCTGACCTGTCTGTCAAACAAATACCTTCCCCGCATTTTATCCATAACGCACATTAACCAATGATTAACATACCGGTGGCGTCTCTGCTCCTCTCTCATTCACTGCACTCCCGTGTCAGCTGGATGGCTCCGCTCGCGCTGTGCGCTCTGCTGCTCTGAGGCGATGTCCCCTGTTCATTACGCAGCGTCTCCAGCTGATCCAACCCGACCTGATGGTGCACAGCCCTTTTAAGGCCCTGCCCCACGCAACTAGACAGCCCAGCATAATAAAATTATTTACTTTATAAAAGAGATGAGAAGCAAAAGGCGGAAATAAGAAAGTAAATATTTTTTTATTCTTTTCTGGATGGTTTGGACTTAACACCTCCCACTTGACCGGCTGGGTTTTTAACCTAAGGCGGTCATAAGTCTTTCAAGTTCCCTCTTGTTCTTCTATTGGTAGTATCACAACAAGACGTCTCACATCCCTGTGGAGAATTGTGTTTGGGATTTTGGGATTGCATGTTCCTTTCCTATGTTCTTTCTGCTTTCCCTCAATTTTAATGATCGGCACCGTATAATTGGGGAAGGTCCGTACATGGACGTCTCTGACAACACCCTTTTCATCTGTGTTGACTTTTACAACTCTCGCCAATTTATACTGCCCCCTTAGCGCATTTTGGTCTGCAAGCCAAACAATGTCACCAATAGCAACATTCCGTTTTCTGGTGTGCCACTTATTTCTGACGAAAAGGTTTGGACCCGCGAATTGACACCAATTCTTCCAAAACTTGCTGACCTCAGATTGAATAATTTGGATTCTTTTATATGGATACCCATCAAATTGGAAGTTGCCGGGATCACCGCGGGGACTAGCTCGTCCCAACAAGAGAGAGTTTGGGCTGATGTACTCTACACAATCTTCTCGGCTTTGTACCCTAGCATCTATCGGCCTCTGGTTTGCTAGATTTGCTGCCATAAAAAGGAATGTCTGGAATTCCCCCCATGTCAATTCTCCTCTTCCTCCAAGATTGTTGAGGGCTTTCTTCACCACCTTAACAGCTGCCTCTGCTGATCCATTTCTGTGGGGTGAATCTGCTGGGTGAATTTCCCAAGACCATTCTGTTCCATTTTTGGAGGCTTCTTCCTCAATCTTTGATTTATCAAGTTTTTCTAGAAAGGCATAGAGTTCGATGAGGGCAGGTTTTGCACCTACAAAGTTTGTACCAGGGTCTGACCACAATCTCTGGGGATGTCCTCTCAGCGCAGTGAATCTCTTATAGGCTAGCAGAAAAGCTTCAGATGATTGGTTACTGACAAGATCTGTATGAATGGCCCGAGAAGCCATGCAGCTGAAAACTACTCCCCAGACCTTGAGTTTTACCCTTTTTTTGACTTCATCTCTTACTTCATAAGGGCCAAAGAGATCAAGACATGTATACTGAAATGGGTTTGCAGGATTTGTCCGTTCAGGTGGGAGGTCACTCATGACTTGTTGGCAGTATTTTGCCCTCATCTTTCTGCAGACACAACATGAGTTTACTACATGTTTAGCTAGTCTTCTCCCTTTAATCACCCAGGCTTTTTTCCTCATTCTCAGTAGTGTTCCTGCAATTCCCTCATGATTGGCGTTGTGAGCTTCCCAGGCCAACAATGTTGAGACCCAAGCCTCATGTGATAAAATTGGGACGCAGGTTTTATCTTCACTAAACCATTGTACTCTCCCTCCACACATCAAGAGTCCAGTATCCTTATCTTTATATACAACCAACCTGTTTAAGGTTGTAGCTGGGAAAATTACATTTTCCTGAGCTGCAAGGAAAAGATCTCTCATCACATCTTCACGTTCTCCCGTAGTAAGCACAACTTTTTTGGCACTTTCTTTGAGCGTTTTGGCCTCCCACTTTGGCTGAGCACTACCTTGTTTTGTTTTCATTGCTTGCCATTTTTTTTGCGGCACGCCAAACAAGACCAACCACCTTGACCAATCTTGCCAGGCTACTGAATTTCCTTACATCTACAAGGTTCGGAATTGCATGACCAGCGGGCTGCCGTCTGGTTAGGAGATAATATTTCTCTGTTTTTGCAGAAATGTTTTCGGGATACATTTGCTCCGAAGCCTTTGGGAACACCTTTACATTCTCACTCGTCAATGTGGCAGAAAATGTTTTTCTCTGGAGCTTGTTTACCTCTTCCCTGGCTTGTGCTGCAACCTCCCGAGCCGATTTTATGGGCCACTCCTCCACCGGTACTTTAAGGAATTCTGGCCCATTTTGCCAAGTGGAGTGATCTTTTAATTCATCGAGGATGCTGCCCCTCGTGATGATGTCTGCAATGTTGTATTTGCCAGGAATCCACCACCAATCTTCTACTGGGCAAATTCTTTGGATTTCACCCACCCTGTTGGCAAAGAAAGTTTGGTACCCATAGCTTTCCCTTTGAATTGCCCCCAGGATGGTTTGGCTGTCAACTAAATGGAACCATCTGCTTATCTTCATCCGACTTTGTTTCTCCACATACTTTCTTAGCCTGGCTGCGAAGACTGCTCCACACATTTCGGCTTTGACAGCATCTCCTTTTTGATTGAGGGGTGTCAGCTTGGCCTTTGATTCTACCAATCGCACCTTAACACCTGTCTTTGTGTTCCATCTTAGATAAATCACAGCTCCATATGTCTTATCGCTCCCATCTGAGAATGTGACTCCAAAAGGCTCCCCTTCCCAGTCATTTGGCGTGATACACCTGTGGAACATTATCTGTTCAAGCTGCACGTACTCTTCGAATAGTTGTATAGCTTCTTCTCTTAAGCCTGCTGAAAGAGCCTTGTCCCATGTTTCACAGTTTAGTTTTCCTGCGCCTGCTTCTTGAAAAGCTTTTCTGACGAGAATTGCACCCTTTTGTTTGATAGGTGTAACGAAGCCAATGGGGTCGTACAGTCCAGCAATTTGGCTCAAAAGCTGCCTCCTTGTCAGTGGGTTTGGTGTCTGGTTCCTGATTTCTTCTTGAAGAAGATTTTTCCCCGTTCTCATTTTCTTTTTCCTTTTGGAAAAGTTAATTGTTGACATTATGTACAATCTGTCAAGTTCAACATGGTAACCTATTCCCAGAGCTTTGTTATCTTCGTCCCTCATTTGGTTTGGGAGGATGTATCTTTGACTTTCATCTCTCTTTTCTGCAGCTCCCTGGGTCTCTATGTTCATTTGTCGCCTCCCACTTTGCCTTGATTGTAGCCAGGGTTTGAGAAAGAACCCTCCAGCCCTCAGTATTTCTTCAACTCCTTCTATGATTTTACTCAGTTCTTCTTGGCTGTTGTGGGAGGTTAAAATATCATCAACGTAGCTGTCCTCCTCAAGGACTCTGCGTTCCACCACCATGTGACCAAATGCGGGTAGTCTTGCCGTTTCCCGCATGGCTAACTGAGCAATAGAGCCAGCTGGACGGTCCCCCATGTTGACTCTTGTGATAGCATATTCTTGAACGGGTTCCTCCTCACTGTCTCTCCAGAGGAATCTATGAAGGTGCATTTCACGCTCTTCCAACCACACAGAGTTATACATTTTCTTAATATCTCCTAATGCAGCATACACACCTTTTCGGAATCTTAAAAGGACAGCTCTGATTGGGTTGAGAACATCCGGCCCTTTAAGTAGAATGTCATTTATGCTCAGCCCTCTAAACTTCTGACTGCTGTTCCAAACCAATCGAACCGGTGTTGTAACTGAATTAGGGTTCGGTGCCAACAAGTGACTAACGTACCATACAGGGCCCTTCCAATTGTCAACCATTTCGCTCGTAAGTTTTACAGCTGCTCCGCGCTTCACCATGTCATGGACTTGGGTAGCATATGCACATTTCAACTGTGGCTGACTGCGCAATCTTCTTTCCGTTCTCCGAAAGGTAGCTTCCACAGCACATTTGTTGTTGGGGAGCAAGGCTGGATCTTCCGTCCATGGATATTTGACATCCCAGTGTGGAGATGATGCATGCTCATCCTCCTTGACATAGGTGAGGCCTTCTTTTATTATTTCCAACTCTCGTTCCTCTGCCAAAGTCATCTCCTTTCCTCCTGGTTGACAATTGCCACAGCGACATCCTCCACATTTGGGTTCACAGCCTGCCCCAATGCTATCCCACTTCCACCAATCTAGGAACTCACGACCAGCAGCAGATGTAGTTGTCGCTTCCGCAGTATTTTTGTCCAGGTCTGATCCCATGGTCAGGGTCACCGGTTCACAAATTACTTCACTGTACTTTATTGCTGCCGTTCTCATTGACTTTGCAAAGTGCGTTTTAGACCCACTAGCTGTAACCTCTATGTCCTCAAACAGGTCTGGATGTGCTCCACCTACTGTTTTTCCAAGTGGGCTTTCCCACAACACCAGATCTCCAATGACTTTAAGTCTTTGAGGGGCAAGCCTCCCCTCCCTGTGGCTGATGAGAAGCTCTACGTTTCCAGGCCTCTTTAGTTCCTCCAGCTCGACCTCTGGGAAAAACAGCTTCAGCTTTTCTGGAGTTATGTTTCTATGCACCCGGGCAATTTCATTTAGGCCGTAACAAATGAGTTCATGGGCACGCTCTGTTCCCCTGGGAGTCTTAACACGGACTTTTAGGTGGTAGCGTTTAGTATTGACTTTCATGGCCATGCCTCCCACACCTTGCACGATCAGGGTTACTTTCTCACCTCGTAGCTTCAGTCTATTTGCAGCCTTGTGAGTAATGTAATTTGTGTCGGAAGCAAGATCAATTAGTGTTCCAATTTTTTGGCCAGCATTTGCAGTTACGTCCAGTAACATCATGATGACAGGTAGCTCCTTTGGGCTGTTTAGCAACTTTGGACTGTCCTTGATCATTCTTGTAGCTCTGGCTTTGTTGCTATTTGTAAATGCTCTTTTGCACTTTTCTGCAAGCTCTGGCGTCAGCTGAGACAAAAACTTCTCCTGTTCGTCAGTAAACTTGCCTTTTTCTCTCCTGGGTTTTGTTTCTTTAGGTGCTACTCCAAGATCTCCCCACGGACAGAGTAAGTAATGATGATCTCTTTTGCAGTCTTCTTTTCTGCAAAGGTAATTGGTTGTGCAGTAATCATCATCCCTATGACACTCAAGGCATATTTTACAGGCTTTAAGGTTTCTTAAAACTGCTCTCTTCTCATGCAGGTCCATCTTTTTAAATTTCCTGCAGAAGAAGATTTTTCCAGGGTGTCGTTCATCACCACACACAATACAAGAAGCTGCTGTACTTTCACTTTTTGAGGCTTTCGAGAAGGCATGTTTGTTTTCAAAACTCCGCTCATGCCAGTTTGGCTTGTCTGTAACTTTGAGCTGTTCAAGCCTTTCCAAGATGTCCTCTTGATTCTTGAGGTATGCAAGAAGCTTGTCAAAATGATTTTCTGCTGTAACGTTGTTACTCTGATCCACCATGCACATCAACCAGTCTCTTTTTACAAAGTCTGGTAATTTGCTCTCTATCGATTTTATGACGAGTGGGTTGTTCATTGCCCCAGAGTTTCCCAGGTCTGTTAAATCTGTCAGAGCTTTTTCCACAACCTGGATTAGTTCAATCACCTTGCGTGGATGGCTCCCTCTTACCGGTGGGAGTCTATTGAGCTCTTCAAGGATTTCAATGACGATGCTTGATTTATTCCCGTATCTGCTCTCTAAGACTCTAAAAATATCTTCCGCAGTGTTGTAGGATGACAGTCTGAGCCCCTTCGAGATGTTTCCATCTATGCTCTCTAAAAGTTGTATCTTTTTTACTTCTACAGATCCAGAAGGCTCACCCTGTCTCTGTAGGTTTTCCCAGTCTCTTTTCCACCTGTGGAACTCTCTTTTACAGCCACTGAAGATGGGGAGACTCGTCGCTTTAATCCTTACGGGTTGAGGTACTGGTGATGGGGCCCCTCTTAGAAAGCCCCCTGCTGAAGCTTCTCCAGCAAGTGTTTCTGCTGCAATCCGACGTGCTGTTACAAACTCTGCTTTTCTTAGTTGGAGTCTGTTATTATTTGCTTTGAGGGCGGTTATTCGGCCATCGAGGTCCTTCTTCATCTCAATGGGTATCCACCTTTCCCACGCTTGCATTGTATTGGCGATTTCGTCCATATATCCCGCGAGGAGCTTCAGATGCACTTCGTAGCCCTCTAAATTTGTTCCGACAACACTTACATCCCCACTCTTGTTACAGCTTCTCTCTGCATTCAAGATTGCCAACATCATCTCGCCTTCCCCATATCTTGACCACAGGTTTAAACGGACAATTTCTTGTACTTCTCTAAACTTCGCCTCACTTTCATTTGAGGTCTTTTCAATGTCTTTCCCTAGGTGCTCACCTAGTTTTATTTCTTCATCTTCTTCAGACTCTTGAAACTCAAGCAACAGCCCGTCCCTATAATCATCATTTGCTTCAAGAATCTTGTCAAAACAGTCTTTAAGTTTGATGAACTCTTCTCTCAGCTCTGCTTCAACCATGTGGTCTGCCCCTTTCCAGATACG
Organism: Gouania willdenowi; assembly: GCF_900634775.1. Lineage (NCBI taxonomy): Eukaryota > Metazoa > Chordata > Actinopteri > Blenniiformes > Gobiesocidae > Gouania > Gouania willdenowi. The sequence continues at coordinate 7,388 of NW_021145228.1, read as the reverse complement.
GTTGGCCTGCCTGGTAAAGCTGCTCTTCAGAAGGGTTCTTTCTCTCTTTAGCTGTTTTACAGTCTTCTCCATTGCGTCAGCAGTTCTTTGGTCTTTAGAGGTCCTTGATCATCTCCTCCCCAAGCTGCTAGGCGGTTAACAACTGTCAAGTTTGTATGTGTGTTTGTATCACCACTGCCCAACTTGAAGGGCCAGAGAGGAAGACAGAGGACGCTGAGAACAACTCTGCTTGGTTGACAGTTTATTTGAACTGTTCCTTGGTTAAGCAAGTTTAAGCAGGTTGTTAACCTGGACAAAGGAAGAAGAGGGAAAGTTAGAATCAAAGCATCAACAATTTTCTCATGCTGGGATGTTATATTTGCAATTAAATTAAAGAATCTAAGTCTACCAGCACTGTTATTTTTAGTTAACTTGACCCATTTTCCTGATTTAAAGTAAATGTTTTTGTAATATTAAACAGTATGCTCACCTAATAAAGCAATACACAACTAAAAATCAAACCTAAAATGTGCTTAATTTATAAATAGTTAATATAAATCCTTAGTTTGAAATTTACTTGATCTATGAAACATTCGAATTCTCAATTACATTGTCTCAAATTGCATTGCATTTATTTATTTTATCAATTAATTAATTATTAATTTATTAATTATTCACTTTAAACAAACTATAATAATTTTCAACTTATGACATCACCTGGAACTTTTCTTTATCTTTAACTAAAGACTTACTTTTAATCATTTTTACTTTAGTTATTTAACCACATAGTCCTTTTATTAACTTAAACACAACTCAAATCAAATTATTCTAATAAGAAAGGATGACGTCTCACTGATTTGACCATCCTATCTGCTGCGCAGTTTAGTGCATTGCGCACGCGCACCTCCCACACGCGCTGACCTGTCTGTCAAACAAATACCTTCCCCGCATTTTATCCATAACGCACATTAACCAATGATTAACATACCGGTGGCGTCTCTGCTCCTCTCTCATTCACTGCACTCCCGTGTCAGCTGGATGGCTCCGCTCGCGCTGTGCGCTCTGCTGCTCTGAGGCGATGTCCCCTGTTCATTACGCAGCGTCTCCAGCTGATCCAACCCGACCTGATGGTGCACAGCCCTTTTAAGGCCCTGCCCCACGCAACTAGACAGCCCAGCATAATAAAATTATTTACTTTATAAAAGAGATGAGAAGCAAAAGGCGGAAATAAGAAAGTAAATATTTTTTTATTCTTTTCTGGATGGTTTGGACTTAACAACTACCAGTGGTAATAATACTGAGTATTATTTAGTGTTTGTCTAAGGTTATCAACCTATTCTGTTTCCCTTTTTAAAACTATTTAAGAAAATAAAAGAGAAAAAAGGAACAAATAATCTAAGTTTTCCCTTTGCTTCATGTTTAGAACCAAGATATTTTTCAACTTTGATCAAATCAGTGAAAAACCAACAACTTAATGTGTCTGTGTAAAATATATAATCTGGTAAAAATTCCATAACATCCCTTAACTTGAATAAAATATATAATGGTATTAATCTTTGTATTATTCTGTTTTTGTAATGTGTTCTTTCTTCCCCCGGCTCTTTCTTTTATGTAAAATCTATTGTATCTTATTAATAAATTATTTTATTTTTTTAATAATTCTGCTTATAACAATTATAACATAATTGATTTTTTTTATTTTCCAATACTTGAGTTTGATTACATTAAGTTTGGTTTAAAATTTAAGGATGAAGATTTATTACAACTATATTTTAATTATTGTATTTTTTAAATTCATAAATGCAGATATTTAAAAACAAAGTCATGTTTGTCACATTTTTAATGAGTTAAAAATATTCATAAATATTAGTTTTATGTGTTCTAAACCTGCTGCCAACATGTCAAATTATGGAAATGTGTGTTTTGAGTTTTCTCTGATTTATTTTGGTTTTAGTTTATTTTCTGTTTGGTTTTTAATTGTCATTGTGTTTTGATCAGTTTCTGTATATATGTTAATGTGGATATTATTTTATTTTTATCAAACAAATATCAACCTAATCAGTCTTTTATTATTATTAATAGTGTAAAAAACTTTACATTTAGGGCAGAAATAAACCTACTTTATTTACATTCTAAACATTAATTCCCAGTACTGTCCATTTTAACGTCTATCTGTTGTGTTTTCCTGCAGATATAGATTTAAGTGAAGTGTCTGGTTGGATCTAATCAGAGAAGCTGTTGAGTCTGAGAAAAATAAAGAATAAAACATTTTAAATGAACCTGACTGAGTGTGTTTATTACACTTATAAAAATGATACTGTGGTCGATCCTTGGTGTTACATATTCATTTTTATTCCTGTGGAAATAGTGACCAAACATATCAGTTTTTAAGTCTGTGTTGCTCCGTATAACAAGCACTGTTGACGTCTCACTCTATTGGTGACTGACGTATTTCAGAACACATATTACAAGGTGATCAAGTCAAAAACATTCAAATTACAATCATGTGACTATGTAATAGTACATCCTATAACCAACATTGTTCACCAACAGTAGTTATACTCAATTAACTTCTTAACAGTATGTATACTCATTTAACTGCTTTTTCAATCTATATTTATTCTCTCATGAACAATTTTACCTTTTTAACTTAACTTAGAACTGTTTTTAACCCACCAGTATTTATTATTGTCTCTGTCTAGCTCTATGTTACTCCACAATGACAATAAAATATAATACTGAAATTGTATCTTCCATATAAACAATCATTTTTATATAGGACAAGGCTACATGTCTGATATATTGCTCCGCTCTTATTCTGAAAACCCAACCGGAAACGGTGTACTGTAACGCTGCAATTCGTGCAGGCTTTACTATTGTTAGCACAGTTAGCATCTGTGGCATTAGCCTCTGCTCATTCATCCACACAAACCAAGTTTTAACTCCTCTCAACTCACTAGTTAACCAGAACTCTCATTCCTGTTAGTGCTACTATCTACAGCTGATTGTTTCTCATTTTTATAAAACAGTTTTAAAGCTCGTTTTTAACCTTTTTAGCGCCACGTTGTCGTACTCAGTTAGCACTCATTACAACGTCTCTCTCGTCTCCATTCATCCAAATCACTGTATTTCAGTCACAGTCTAAGGCTTATACATGTTATATCTCTTCTGGTTATGGTTTCTGAGCATCTTACCTGTGGAAATAGTGAGAAAACAAAGCAGTTTTTAAGTCTGTGTTGCTCCGTGTAACTAGCACTGTTGACGTCTTACTCTATTGGTGACTGACGTCCGCTATTGACACCAAATGCCCACAGCTCCACCTACTGGCCAGGTACTGCTACTATGTAAAATATACCCAGAGCTGCTAGAAAATAATTAAGTTACTCAGAGAATAATAATAATAATAATAATAATAATAATAATAATAATACAGTACTTTTAACATGTTTTAAAGTCCTTAGCTGTTTTTATGAATTCAGATGAATCCAACTTTTAAATAAATGGGGGGCAAAATATTTCAATCAAGTCTCTTTAATCATGTCTCTGAAACACTCAGTGTCACATGTAAATATATAAATGTATTTAAAGTAAATATAAATTATATTAATATTTTAGTATTTTATTAAGGTGATATTTCGTAGCTGCTGGTACATGGGGTCTCCACCACTAAGCCCACCAAGGTGATCTCACAACACCTGCAAACATTAAACTAAAGACAAAGATCAAAAAGTTGACCAGGACCAACACTTAAAGTGGACCAGACACACACCACAATAATTATAAAGAGCTATTAGAGGCAAACATTGTCCTCAGTATTAATAACAGAATAAACTCATATTTGATGTATGGTCAGGTAAAAGTAAGAACAGACAATGAACAACATTAACAAAGAGTCAACTTTAAAAAGTACTGTAGAGATAGTGAATCCTGAGATGTAGTGTAGGGAGAGCGTCCAGCCCTAGCACACAGTATTGTTTAATCCATCTACACTGTCAGCAGATGATAGAGCAGCAGTCTAGGAACTACAAGTCACTGAAATATTAATAAACACAATAAGGCCAAAACAGCAGTAACAAGCAGTTAGTCTGTACCAGTGAGACATTTTATATCAGATTATTATTGTTTTTACACAGCGTAGCTTCACTGTTTTTATATCTTTTTAACCAACCTACATCTTTTTATTAAAAATAAATAAATCCAAGGCTCATCACTAATTAGAAATGTAAATAAAAACATTAACAACAAAGTCATGTTAGTGCGCTTAACAAAATATAAAGTCCATAGTAAGAAAGAAAAAACCCAACAAGAAGAAACTTTGAAGCCTATATTTACAATATACAGTCATTTTTAGCAAAGTGTCTTTAATAAGAATCAAATAAACACAAAGAACAAATATTTTATGATCTTTAATATTTCATCTTTCAAATAAAAAGTGTGATTAACAATCTACAGTTATTCTTATAAATGTTTTAAATAGAAATCAAATTAACAATAATAACAAAATCTATTGTGATTTTTCACATTTATTTATTCAAATAAAAAGTACAATGAACAATAGCAGTAATTATTATCATTTCTTCCATCTTTTATATTTTGCATACCTGATAGACGTCATAGGAGGGATAAAAGCAAGTTTAAAAAATATTGAATATGATTAAAACTACAATTAAACTTATTTCTGTTAAATATTGTTTTATTTACATTACATAACATTCATATAATATATGCATCACCTTTGTAAATCTGTTTCAATATTTGTAAAAGTGTTTTGCTGTTTGTGTATTTTTTTTTAGATAAAATTGTAAATTTGTTGTGGCATTGCAAAGTACTCTGTAGTTCCCAATATACACGAAAATAAAGACGTGAACATGTAAAACATGTAAACAATTGATACACACACACACACACAGCTTCTCTTTGGGCTTCACTCACAGTGTGACTTTCCAAATGTTTAGGAGTAATGAAATGTTTATTGATGGATGATGGACAGAATGCTGGATCACTACCTACTGCTGTTTTCAGGAGGTCTTGGTAGCTTTTCTTCTCCTGCAGCTCAGCTTGTGATGTCCATGCTGAACTAGCAACAAGTTCAGGCTGCTGCCACGCAGCAAACTCATTCTGATCACTTTTAATAAGAGGGCTGTTCCTCTGATACCACACATTTACAGCTTTTTAATCACATACTATGATACATTCTGAAGCCAAACTGGTGATAGCTCAACAACTTGTGTTTTTAATCAACTTATCAAGTCTCCCCGTGACCCTGAAAAAGGAAGAAGTGGGTCAGAAAATGGATGGATTATCAAGTCTATGAACAAAGCCTTTTTCTCTAATGTTTGAAAGCTGATGAAGCAATGATACTGGTCTGTAGTTAGAGCTGCTTTTATTAACACTCTAATACATGGAACACTTTCACTGTTTGATTATTTATTACAAATAAACCACTTTGGAATGATTTAGTGGAGACACACGACTTATTTTACTATATATTATATATTATCTGAATTATGAAAAGTTATTTTCAAAGCAATAAGTTGACATTTCATGATGTATTTTTTTAACAATGTGAACTATTTATTTTTAATCTACAGAATGAAAAAACAATGATTAAAGTTTTATTGACTTGACATTTTTGGATTTCATCTGTTTCTTGTCTCAACAATCTCCTTAGTGAGGTCGTATCCAACATTCACCAAATACCTGTTAAATTTAGGATTAATATCTGTTATTCTTTCACTACATCATTACTCTTTATTAAATTATTTGCTGTTTTTTTTTAAATGATTTAATTTACAACAGTCCATGTTTGTTTTTAGTGTTACTCATATACTACTACAATTTTTCATGTTGATATACAGTATACAGTTGTCATAATGTTTACTCATTGGTTTTTATATCATGTATGCTTATCTTCTGCTTCTTTAGGTTTATAAAGCTTTTATTCAGGACATTTATCTTAGTGCATACAGTCTCTAAGGCCTCAGTAATCCAAGGCTTGTTCTAAAGCTTCTGCTTCCTGCTCTTTGTTTAAAGGACAGTTTTTCTCATGTAGCATCACTAATGTGGACATAAAGACATCATAGACATTGTTTGGATGATCACATTGATAGATCTAAGCCCAGCTCTGGTTTGTAACTGGAAGCTATTCACTGATATCACTTCTAGATAATCCTCCATCTACTTTCCAATCAGCTGAATGTGTCCAAATGTTAATGATGGATGTGTCAGTGTCTAATGTGACTCTGCTTGGCTTTAGAATGACTAAGAACAGGCCACTGCTGTACACTGGATGTATAACATCACAAGTCTTTATGTGTCTGTTTGGATTCATAATATTAATAATGAAGTCACTCCAAACACTTTGTATTTTATTGAATCATCAGAGTTATGAAACATGTCAGCTAATGTGTTCTTCAGTGTGTCAATGCACCACCCTGGTGTTCTGTATATACAACTTTATATTATATTCATTTACACACTTAGACATGTGCTTAACCTGGACACACCTCCACTCTGAGTCCAAATACAGGGAGACTCCGCCCCCTTTTAATCAGTGCTGTTCATTGGGAATAATTCATATCCTTCTAGAACCAAAACAGGAACTCTTTCACTGTCTCAGATGTTGATACAACACTACATTTAAATAAAAAGCCTTATTAATGTAGAAACAATCTTTGACTCATTTTGTTAGAAAGACATCATGACTGGATGTGAAAGCAGCTGTTACTCTAAAAGTCTATTTTTAAACTCCTTCAGCTTCACTAAACACTCAGTTTCCAGAGGAACCTTCACTTCCTGTTCTTAGATCCATCCAGTGGATGTTCTTCTCATGGGAACCATGTGTGTTTGATGGAGGATTATGTGCTATCCAATGAAAAGCTCTCCCTCTCTCTGACATGTTTCTCTGTTCAAAGATATCCAGCACAGACACGTCTTTATTTAAAGGAACAAAGCTTCACTGGACATTTGATATCATTACATTTACATTGATTCAAACTTTATGTCAGAGGAAGATTTAAGAAGAACTTTAGGATTTATCATGGTTACATAGAACATTGTAAGTTCTAAAGAAAGGCTGGACAGGCTAAAGAACAGATTAAAGAACATTTCAGAGTTAGAATAAATCTATGAGCTGTAATCACAGAGTTGATAGAAATGTAAATATGGTGATAAAATGGGAGTGTTTGGACACTTTGGGCTCCCCTTCCCCTGATATTCATTCAGCACACTGCATGATCCATTCACAGGCTTTAGGCAGGGTTTCCCTGTCAGGAACCATTTCATCACATTCACTTCAACTGTAGAAAAACATACTTTATATAAAACACATCACATCTAAAATCAAGAAAATACTATTATGTGATGTATTAGATACTCATTTAAAACTCATTACAAATATGAATCCTTTA
>NW_021145227.1:1567207-1601593 GCF_900634775.1 Gouania willdenowi | reverse complement strand
CCCCCCCCCACCCGATCACCACCTCCACCAGCTTGATACCTGCTGCACTGTATATATATATTTATATTTATCCTATTTATCCTTTATTCTCTATCTATCCTTTATTTATCCCTCATCCTTTATATTTATCATTATTATTATTATTATTGTTGCTGGGTTGTGCTTTGTTGTTCTGTTTTTATTTCTTTTATTTCTTTTTGTTGCTTGTTTTGTGCACCAACCACCAAGTCAAATTCCTTGTACTGTCCTCAAAACTGTACATGGCAAATAAAACATTTCTGATTCTGATTCTGATTCTGATTCTGATTAATGAACAGTTGTGTGATGTGGTGTTTTCCCAGAAATGAGGACACAAGCACTTTTAATTCACAGTTAGTTTTTATTTCATAAATCTTTAAAAGTAACACCGTAAACAACAGGTAAAGTGTGATCGGTTCATATTTGATAGTTTCCTGCTTCACTGTTCTTAATTGCCTAACTTTAACTAACCTTTACACTATGTTTTAAACAAACTGTAATAGATGAGGTGTTTTATTCACATATGAAACATGTATGTTTTATCATTTCTATCATTTGTTGAACTCTACAGAAATCAACCGGCTGTGCCTGTGATTGGTGCACATTTATCTCTACATCAGCAACTTCTGATTGTTCTTCAGATCAGTTTTACATAAAAATATAAAAACATGTCAGGTCTGTGACACAACAACAGATTGATCACTTAAAAGTTATTTTTTTAAGTTAGTTCACTCCACCATGCTTTCACAGTCATGACAAATCTTCAAACATAAACAAAATAAGTAAATTGTTATAATATTTACAGTATGTTGGCCTCACTGGAGCTAAACTTCAGGATCTGAAGAGAAAAAACACATTTCACACATTTCCTGAACCAGGGATACAGAAACACATAGATCACAGGGTTAAGCAGAGAGTTGAAGAGTACCACACATAAAACAGAAGCAAAAGATGTTGCACTGATATCAGCAAACCCTGATGTAAATGAAACAAGGTAAAATGGAGTTAAACACATTAGAAACACAACAACCACTACACCCAGAGCTCTAGCAGCTTTCAGCTCTGACCTGTTAACCTTCAGTGAACTCTGAAGTGTCACCACTGTAACATGAGAGCGCATGGCCTGGGCCTGAGACACAGCCACCATAAACACTCTCACATACAGGACCACTATGATGCTGATTGGAATGATGTCATTCAGAAAAAGATTCACAAGGGGATCCGGGGTGTGGGCGGCTTTGGGGGTGGCTGCTGCCCGGGGTCGGCGATTGCCTCCTGGGTTGCTGGGTGGCGGGGTGTGGCCGTGGGTTGCTCCGTCGGCCCTTGCGGGTCCTCGGCTTGGCTCCCTGGGGCGCGCCTTCGCCAGGGATGTCGCTTGCGTGACGGGCCGGGCGGGGCCCCCCTCCGGTGTGGCCAGTACGGCTGGGGGTGTGGGGTGGGGGGTGCTATGGGGCCTCCCCGGGGGTCGTGTTGGGTGGGTGTGCGGGGGCGCGGCGCGTGGCTCTTGGCCTGGTGGATCCGCGTCGGGATTGGCTGGTCTGCTGGCTGGGCGCACCGGGCGCCGTGGGCGCCATTCCGGGGCGGGGGTGTCCCGGGGGTGGATCCGTGGTCTGGGTGTCCGGGGGCGTGCTCTCCTGTCATCTGCCCGGGGACCGGCCGCGGCTCGTGGCGGCGCTGTGCAGCCTTGGGTGGGGCGGGGCTGGTGGCCTGGGGCCCGCTGTCGTCCGGGGTGCGCTGGCGTCGGGGGGGTGTCTCGTGCCGGTGCGTGGGTCGTCGGGGGTCCCCTCCGTGGGGGGGGGGGGGCTCTTCTGGCGCCGTTGGTGTGGGATGGCGGTACCGGGCTGGGGGTGCTTCGGTACTCGGGCTTGCCGGTCCGTGGCTGGCGGGGTGGCCCTGCTTGGCGGTGGATGGTGTCCTCTTTCGTCGGGGGGGCCGGGGCCGCCTTCCGGTGGAGGGTGTTGTGTCGTGGCGCCGGGTGGGCCTGTGCTGGCCCTGGTGCGGGCACGGGCCTCCCCCCTGCTCGGCCGCTCTCCTTGGCGGCGGGGGGGCGTCGCTCTGGGCCGGCGTGCGGCGGGGGTCGCTCCCTGGGGCACCGGGGGACGGGGTTGGTGCCTGGCTGCGCCCGGGGGTGGGGGGTGCCGCTGTGCTCCGCGGGGCCGTCGCAGTCTGGGGGGTGCCGTGGGGGGGGTCTCCGGCTTTGCTGCTCCGGGGCCCACAGTGCCGCTTGCCCGTCTGCACCATCTACCATCTCGCGTGGCCCGCCACGCGGACGGGCCCGGCTCGCACCGGACAGTCCTCCTACATGTACACTTCACCTCACTCCCAGCTGGTCTGGCCCATTCACAATATGCACCACACACCCATACCCAACCCTTGGGGGGCTGGATGGTGGGACTGGGGGTGGAGGGGGCCGCCACCTGTGTCACTATGTAGTGGCGTGGGGGCGGCACTCCCACCTCTAGTTACCCTACTAATCCCTCCAATTTTAATCACACCTCAACATGCCACCCCCCGGAGGGTGTACCCTCACTTACACCCTCCGGCCTATTACACCACATACACGTATATCCACAGAGGTAGGATGGGGAGCACCGCTCCCCTCCATCCCCCTTCTTTTAATTACACCCCATACATTCACTGAACACACACACTCACACAGGGGATAGGGAAGTGCCTCTCCATTGGGGAATGGAGAGGCACCATAACAGGGTGGTGGGTTGGCTCACATATTTGGGCCTCTCCGGTGGGGGCCTGGCCCCTCTGTTGGTGGCTGGGCCACTACATAGAGTGAAAATACATCAGGATGGTGTGGTCGGGCGTGGCGGTGGGTCTCGGGGGGGCTTTGCTGGGGTCTCTCCTTGCGGGGTCTTTCCGGGCGGTGTCGGCCTGGTGGAGCGCGGGGACGCTTCCTCCCCTTGGGTGAGGCTTGGTGCTTGTTTCGTCGGCTGGTGGCCTTGGGGGCGGGCCCCGCGGTGTGCGGGCCTGGGGCGGCCTGCCTCGCCGGTTTGGGGGGTGGGTGTGCTGGGGGGGTGCTGGTGTCCTCACCGGGGTTGGGGCGGGGTTGCTAGGTGCCTCGGAGCGATGCTGTTTACTGGGGGGCGGCGCTAGCTGTTCCGGTGGTGGAGGTTGCTGTCGGCCGCCTGGTGGGTCTGTCCTGCCATCTGCGGACTGGTGGGTGGGTCCGGGGCATCTTTTGCTCGGGGCTGCGGTTCCGCACTTGATGTGTGCCTTTGGGGTGCCTCCGTCCCCGCGGTGGGGATCGCCGGTTGCTCGCGGGCCGGTGGGTGGCGCTGCTCCGTGGCTGGCGCTGCCCGGGGGGCGGCGGGCCCTGGGCTGCTGGCCTTGGGCTGTCCGGGGCTGTGCGGTCCTGCTGGGCTGTGGCCGGGTCCTGGGCGGGGGTGGGGGGTGCGTCCCGGGGGGCTTGGCCCGGGGACTTGCCCTTGGGGGGTCCTGGTCCCGGGGGGTGCTCCTGGGGCCCGGGGTGATTGGCTGGCTGGCCGGGCCGGTCCTGGCGGGGGTCTTTCGGGGCGGGTGCCGCGTGCCGCGCCCTTGCATACCTAATGGTACGGCCCCTGCTTGGGCAGTGCCCCGTGAGGCAGGGTGCTGGGGATGCACAAGGCGGTCTGGCTTGGCCCTTGGAGGGGGCCCTGGCTTTTAAAAAAATAAAATAAATAAATAAATAAAAAAACTAAAGCCCGTGGCGCGGGCGACATCAACAATAGGTGATTTGGGGCGCCATGGGGGGCTAGGTTGGGGTGCCTGGGGGCCGACGGGGAGACTCCCGGCGGCCCCCTGGTGCCTTATGCGGCTTGGGGTGTGGTCGTCCTCCCTGGGCGGGCTGCTCCTGGTGCTGCGTTCATTCCGGGTCCCTCTGGCCTGGGGTCGGGTCCCTGCTGGCTCTGGGCCCGGCGGCGGGTGCCCGCCGGCTGCCCGTTCGGCGTGGCTCTGGTCGTCTGCTGGGCGTGGGCTTTGGCTCCTCCGCTGGGGTCTCGGGCGGGGAGCTCTCTGGGCCCTCCCCTCGGGGGGTTGGGCGCGGGGGTGTGGGGGGGGGTGGGGGGGGATGGGGTGGGGGGTCTGGGGGTTGGGGGTTGGATTGGTGGCGTGGTGCGCTGGGTCCTTGGCTCCTTGGGGCTTTCTCGGGTGTGTATGGGGGGGGCGATGGTTGCCTCTCGGTTTGGGATCTTGGGGGCGTTCGGGGGGCTGCTTGGCCGTGTGGTGGTCGCCGGGGGCCCCCGGGTTGCCCGCTCTTGCTGCTGGCCTGGCTGCTTCCGGGGCCCGGGGGCGGCTCGTGGGTTTTGCAGTGGCGGTTCTTGGAAATACATTTGTCATGGATGCACTGGCCTTGGGCTGTGGGATAACACTCATACTGGGCTCAACCACAGACACGTTGTTCCCAAATACCTGTTCTATGGAATTTCCACTCACTTCTTCCTCTGCTCACAGCCACCACCATTATTCCTAAGCCGCACACTGGTCACCAAACTGGCTTGATAACTCAACAATAAGCACAATATACACAACCACAATTTCACATCGCATCACTTGAAATCTATCGACTACTCCCCACCCATTCCATTTCCTATCTTGTATTCCTCTTCCCTGTTAACTTCCCCACCCCTCTCCAACCCCTCACCTTGGTGTAACACTGCCCTCTCTTTTTTTACATCCTCCCTTTAATAAAGTATTTCTTACCCTTCCCTAGGGAGGGCTGGTGATGGTCACAATTATGCAATGAAATAAATAAATTTATTTAATTGCAATAACAAAATATGCATTGCTGTTAAAAGATTGCACTTCTTGTAGTGTTAACCTTCGACAGAATGTGCAGACAAGAAAAAAAAAAAAAAAAAAAAAAAAAAAAAAAAAAAAAGAAAAAGATTCACAATTTCACCAATGAATGGTATATACACTTTACAATCTCCAGCACAGGAATTAAACCTACCTGGATGTTCTAAATTATCTTTGAACATTGCACTGTAAAAGATCACAGAACAGAGCCAACACAGGACAATGTCTATCTTTGCTCTGTTTAGAGTAACTTTAGTTTGATAGTGCATTGGATCACAAACAGCCACATAACGATCAACTGATATCAGCACAACAGTTCCTATTGAAGCAGAGGCAGCAGTAGCAGTTACAACTGCATTAAAGACACACCAGCCTGCACTTAGAACCCAGCAGCCGTCTAAGAGCAGGATCTGAAAAATCCAAAGAAAACCCACAGAAAAATCTGACACAGCCAGAGAGAGGAGGAGGAAGTTAGTGGGAGTGTGCAGCTTCCTGGAGGAGTTAGAGAGAAACACACTGATATCATTATATGATACAACAATTATCATCATAGCAGAAAACAGCAGCAGTCTAACATAACAAGTCTAATGTATATTGAGTCAGTTTCATATTTTTGTTATTTTGAAACTTATAGGGTCACATCATGAGGTTGTGTACTACAACCCTGAAGTGGAATGAGACTGTAATAACAGGGCGTTTTAAAAATAATAATAATAATTCAAAATCATATGTAATAAGTCTCATATTTGAAAGTTTGACAAGCTTTTATTTTGAAACTACACTTCAGAATGTTTTGAAACTTATAGGGTCACATCATGATGTTGTGTCCTACAACCCTGAAGTGGAATGAGACTGTAATAACAGGGCGTTTTAAAAAAAAAAAAAAAAAAATTCAAAATCATATAAAATAAGTTTAATATTTGAAACTTTGGTGGCCTTTTATTTTGAAACTACACATCAGAATGTTTTGAAACTTATAGGGTCACATCATGAGGTTGTGTACTACAAACCTGAAGTGGAATGAGACTGTAATAACAGAGTGACTTCTTTAAAAATGAATTCAAAATCATATGTAATAAGTCTTATATTTGAAACTTTGGTGGCCTTCTATTTTGAAACTACACATCAGAATGTTTTGAAACGTATCAGGTCACATCATGAGTTTGTGTACTACAACCCTGAAGTGGAATGAGACTGTAATAATAGGGCGTTTTTAAAAAAAAATGAATTCAAAATCATATGTAATAAGTCTCATATTTGAAAGTTTTACAAGCTTTTATTTTGAAACTACACATCAGAATGTTTTAAAACTTATAGGGTCACACATTGGGGTCGTGTACTACAACAAGGTGGATTATTATCAGTCTGAACTGAAGTTAGTTTGTCAAAACAGGGACTTTCATCTTAATGTGGATCTGAACTTGTGGGAACTATATGTGACTATATGCTTTTATTTTGAAATTCCACATCAGAAACTCCAGCTACTGTGTTTATTTTTATGTTGGACCAATTATACACACAGATGAAATGTCATTGCCTCAATCTTCTAAGGCTTCAATGTGATCAGAATTAAAATGGTAATATTTCTGTAAATAATCAATAAATTAATTACTTATATGCTCACTTAATTACTTAACTAATCACTTAATAAATTCATTCATCAATTAACAGACTGACTGATTGATTGAATCCGTGTGAAATTGCAGACTGCCTTCATAAGTCTCTGCTTTTATTTTGAAGTACGTCCTCCGACTGCATTACCGTAAAACCGTCAGTAAACAGGCACCGTAAATTGTCTGGTGGCTAGAATGACCGAGGATTTCTGAGTGGAGGCTGGCTTGACCACAGTTAACATCTAATGTTTCTACAGTCCAGAGGAAGGACTTCCTCAGCATCACTGGAACTAAGTAGGAATTATCTCCAGGAGACACAAACATGACATGTTCACGTCTACAATGAGTTTCTAAGCTGAGCTCCTGCTAACAAGAACATGCTCACAGAACATGTGGATACAGTTCCATCACGTGACAAAGATAAGGACTGATTGGAATTTATCTCATCAATATCTCACCATCTAAAGAAGACACGAGCACAATCTCCACCTCTGTGTAAACTACACAGCTGGTTTTATCATTAGAGTCTATCAAACCACGCAAACGGAATTCAGTCACCAGTTAAACACAGTCACCACTCAACCTATAACACCGGCTAGCTAGCGGGCTAAAGGCTAACCACGTGGCATCGCTGTTTCTAGCCCATATTTAACAGTGAATAATAATATGATCTGCTCCAGCTGTGTATGATAAACTACAGGAACTTTAGCAATGACTGTATCTTCATCATCACTAAGTCTATAAACAATAACATGATGAACACCGACAGGATGCTAACGTTAGCATCCTGTCTGTGTTCATGAAACCTCCACATCAGCCTAAATGCACTTTAAAACCATCAGAGGCTTTCAGTAAAACCATTAAAATAGTGTTTTTACTCTAAAACCATCAGTTAAACCATTAAAGTAGTGTTTTTACCTTCAGTCCTGACGGAAGGTGAACTTTAATCAGCTTCGGTGCTAAAGAACTGATGGCTCCGTGTTCACAGATAGTAAAAGATGCAGGAGGAAGAAACACGATCGGTTCAACGCATGCGCGGAGACTACGTCACTTCCTACACTTGTAAAAAAAAAAAAAAAACTAATAATATTCTGCCATGATATTTTAAATGGAAACAACCGTAAGACATTTTGAAAATATTGTTATAGTATAAATGTAAATATTTAACTGTTTTGCGGTGTGTTTAATTGTTAATTGCAAAAAATTACCTAAAAAACCCTGATTTAGACGTTCACACCCGTAACATGCTTGTCAAGATGGATTCATCCATATACCAGCAGCAAATAACACGTTAATAAAATACTTATAGATACTAAAATAATATGATTATACTAATAGAAAATAAAACTAATAATAATAATAATGATAAAAGTTATTTATATTTGGTTTAAAAATGTAACACACTCCTTCAACTGGCAATGTTTGTTATTTCAATGATCAGATTTTTTAAAATTTTCTTAAAGGAACAACACACATTCATAAACGTTTCAGTAAAATTGTGATCGATAATTAATTAGAATTATGGCGTAATTATAATGGTAATTGTAATTTTAAAAATCTGTTGCTGTTGTAATTCCAATCAAATTGTAAATGAGTTCAAATAATTGACATTGTAATTGTAATTGGCATGAAAATTCTATAAAAATTGTCAATTACAATTGAACGCAAAACTGGGGAACCATGTTACAGTTCTATGTACAGTTCTACACATCTGTAATTAACAATTATTCAATTATATTTCAAATCACAAAACTGCTGGTCACTGTAGTAGTAAATTAATTGTAATTGAAAACGTAAATGCAACTGAAAAATGTTACCCTGGATGAAAGGTTCTCAACTGGTCTCACCCTGGGACCCACATTTTACCACAGTCAATAAATCGTGACCCACTTTTTTTCTTTTTTTTTTTAGAATTCAACCAAACAAATTTAGTTTTTCAAAAATAGCTGCTGAAAACACACATATGTAAAAAAAATTTAAATGTAAATCTATATCATGTGCAACATGCATTTTACAGAATGCCTGTCAAAAAAAAGGTTCTTTCAAATTAAGAGACAAGTCCAAATGAGAGACATTATGTATTTATTTATTTATGTTTGACTAGCTGTCTGCGACCCAACCAGTACATGTTCAAGACCTACTTTCCTGACCCACCAGTTGAGAATAGCTGACGTATCTTAACCAGTTATATAAATAAAAAGATTTTTTATTTATCTACAAAACTTTTCAAAATAAAATAGTAACATGCTGACTTTGTGATAAATAGTAAATAACGCAGTTTAAATAAATCCAGTGATGTTTGGTTGAACCTGAGGAATTATTTACATTTTATTTTTTATTGACAGATATTTTAACTTATTTTGAAAAACAACAGGTGTTGCCGCTGGGTGGCGCTAATTTATATACTTGGGTTGGATGGACACGCCTCCGTTTCTTCTTCTCCGCTTTTCTCCAAGCGTGGAGCAAACATTCCTTTACACAGGTGGTTGTGATGACGTAGCTCAGCCTTCATCATCATCATCATCATCATCATCATCATCATCATCATCATCATCACTGTCCGTCTCACTCAGTTTCACTTTCCTCAATAATATTTGTTCCTTTTCCTCTTCTTCTTCTAGTTTAACGGTAGTCATCATCCAGCTCTGTCCGTCCTCCATTTCACTACTTTGTTCCTGACTCTAGCTGGTTGCCAGATATAACCGATGATTCCCCACATGAAATATGTTGAATATCCACAGAAACGTTCCAAAAACCATCCGTTCATCATCCAAATAAAACATAAATATCACCTTTAACCAACGTTAAACTGTTTAATCACTAAGTTAGTTATTTTATAATCTCACAATCAGCGGGAAAATACTCAACCTGGCAACCAT
Source organism: Gouania willdenowi (assembly GCF_900634775.1). NCBI lineage: Eukaryota > Metazoa > Chordata > Actinopteri > Blenniiformes > Gobiesocidae > Gouania > Gouania willdenowi. The sequence goes on along the minus strand of NW_021145227.1, from coordinate 1,592,295 downwards.
TCAACTTTTGCGCTGACGTCACAACCAACTTTTTTATAAACTTAATTGACAAACCAGTCAGAATAAATGTGTTTAATGGTGATTTAAGAGTGAATGAAGTAGTTACAGTCTGAAGGATTTGGTCTCTGGATGATTTAATGGATTTCAGAAGAAATCTGTTGAGTATAAATTAATTTCAAAATTAAATTATGATGGTTTTTTCTTTGAAACAATAGAAAAATGTCTAATGAATAAATATTTAATGAGCAGTGAGAGTAAAGTCACTGTAGATCACATTAAATCAACAGTTGCTTTTACTTTGTTTGAAAAAAAAAAATGTTTATTAAAAAAGAGAAATAAATTATTTAAGCAGACATTGAACCATAATGTTTTTCTTCTTCCTTTGAAAATAAATTATATTTTAAAAGTTATTAACTCTGATTTTAGTGAAAATATTCGGAAAATCAATTTGGAAAACGGTTTTAAAAAAATTAATTTGGAAAACGGATTAATAAAAAAATTGAAATAATTCAGTAAACAGTTTTTTTTAAAAAAAATTCGGAAAACGGTTTGAAAAAAATTATTCGGAAAACAAATTTAAATTTTTAAAAAATCGAAAAAATAATTAAATAATTATAATAATTCGGAAAACGAATTAAAAAAAATATTTGGAAAACAGATTTTTTTTTTTTTAACTGACTACAATGCTCCATCGCAATCTATCAAAAACACTCACCAACAATATTCAGGTCAAATATCTGATTAAACGGTTCACATGAGTTCACTATGACTTTAATACAAAAATGCAAAGACATTTTACTTAATAAAAGAACTTTGTATTGGTCTTTTTTCCTCTAAGGACAAATCAAAGGACACAAGGACTGCTATTTTCCCAAGGTAAGTTTTAATCTCCCCAGATCCTCCAAAACTAGGGAGAAACATAATACATCGCTAGACCACATAGGTGATCCCATTGGGAGTCAGTGTCTGTGAGCGGCTGACAAACAGAGTAAACTGCATACAATCAAACTAGTCACTTCAAACAGAATCAGTCTAGAACTCACTGGACTAGAAATACGCAAGAGAGGTTAACTGTAAAAGCACAAGGTCGTCCGTCAACGACGTTACTTCACCAGACAGGAGTGTACAAGTTCTTCGTTTGACCAGTGGCGGCCACGGTTTCCCAACAATAGAAAGTGTGTTGTTACAGTTGCCGAAGTACTTAGGGTTAGTGTTAGGTTTAGGTTTAGTCATGTGACCTAAGCTAGGCAATGACTGACCTATCACGTGACCTAAACTGGCCAATGAGGGGCGCTGTGTACGGATAGAATGTCGGTATATTGATACATCAACAGTACGGATAGCATGATGCGTTAATCAACCCTGAGTATGTAAACCTTGGGTTACTTACGTGCACGCGCGCGATAAAAAGCCATCATCAATGGATCGAAGATGACTCGAGCTGCCATGGCAACCACCCGGAAAATAGTGATTTATTCACCGTAATGGGTGAAATAAGTCGGTGTTTGAGGAATATGAGCCTGTTCTAAAGGTGCGTTCAGTCTTCAGTGACTATAGTGGCCTAAATCACCTGTAATTAGTCACACTTTATGATCACTTCATCACTTTATTGTTTCAGTGACGTGACGAGTGGTGAATAATAATAATAAAATGTGTCTGAGGAGACGTGTCAGCAGCATAGGATGTCTACATAGAGAGTCCTCCTGTTACACTGGATATAAACAGTAAATGCTACTTGACATTGCATCATTTATATTGATTTTTAATGTAATATTGTCGCCAGAGTCATCTACACGTCCTAAAAAATGTCATAAAAAAACACTGAAGCCAGACTCGAACCCACAACCCATCATTTCTAAGCACAGCGTCATAATTCACTGCACCATCACAGCTTAAAAGTTGCATGATCTACAGATTTAACTGTATAACAATATAAAACAACAATCGAGCCTTAAAAGTGGATTAATTTAAATGCTCATCTCCTCCTTTATATTATCCACAGGTTTGTATTCAGTGAACTTTACTACAGACGTCAGTAGATGTTTTAATGTAGATCAAACTCTAATGATCTGTATCCACAATGTTAGAAAGAAAACTACCGTTATCACAAAAAAAAAAAAAAAAAAACGTAAAGCAACACAATATTAGTAATGATGTGTGTTGAGGATTATAACCTCTGATTGTTGATTTTAGCCTAACTGACCACTGCAGGGCTCCGGTCAGAAAGCACATGGGACATCAGATGAGAATTAACTGTTTACTGATGAACTGTATGTGCACAGCGATGCATCTGGGTACAGAATAGCAGTTTCTAGAAATATACAAGAAAAAATAAAAGACTAAATTAACATTGTGTACCACTGTAAATTAAAATGCTGTAAATAAACACAATAAGTAGAGATTACATTTACCAATATCAACCTCCTAATATATACTGAAATCACATAGCATATACATGTAATCTGGAAACAATCTGAGGCAAACAGCCATACCAACCAACTCTGTTAGCTTAAACAATGCTAAATCACAATCATGCTACAGAGTGAAAAACTCACATTATAAAGAGTGCAAATACACACCAGGAGCTAAACAACACTATCAGAAGAGGTAAGTAACAGCTATATATTAATTTCACATCACTATAAACATAACTTACATCATCAGTGACTGCTGCACTGCTGTAAACATGTCCACAGACAAACTTGGGGAGAAAACAGGAAAACACCGCATAAACACCTTTCAAAATAAGAGCGCCCATTTCAAAATAAGAGAATGAATACGCAGTAGCCTACAACTTGAAGAATTCTTAACAATGTGAGTACGTCTGTGGTGTGTGATGTTACTAATGTGTTTCAGAGAAAAGTGTTAAGGTTCATTAAAGTGTTGAGAAATGGTGTTCAGGTGGGCGGAGCCAGGTAGAAACCCAGGGTTTCTTTGATAAAACCTGCCAGCGACCAGGTTTAGTTCACGGACAATGTTGCCATGGTAACATACTCAGAGAAAAACATACCTCGTGTTTAGGAATGAGATACTCAGAGTTTTCCTCATTTGAGCCTGAACATACTCAGAGTTTGAACATAACCTGCTTTATGGAATAAACCTCTGCTCTGGTTTATAACTGGAAGCTGTTCACTGATATCACTTCTAAATAATCCTCCATCTACTTTCCAATCAGGTGAATGTGTCCAAATGTTAATGATGGATGTGTCAGTGTCTAATGTGACTCTGCTTGGCTTTAGAATGACTAAGAACAGGCCACAGCTGTACATTGGATGTAGAACATCACAAGTCTTTATGTGTCTGTTTGGATTCATAATATTAATAATGAAGTCACTCCAAACACTTTGTATTTTATTGAATCATCAGAGTTATGAAACATGTCAGCTAATGTGTTCTTCAGTGTGTCAATGCACCACCCTGTTGTTCTGTATATACAACTTTATATTATATTCATTTACACACTTAGACATGTGATTAACCTGGACACACCTCCACTCTGAGTCCACATACAGGGAGACTCCGCCTCCTTTTAATCAGTGCTGTTCATTGGGAATAATTCATATCCTTCTAGAACCAAAACAGGAACTTTTTCACTGTCTCAGATGTTGATACAACACTACATTTAAATAAAAAGCCTTATTAATGTAGAAACAATCTCAAACTAAAGAATTCTGCACTTGTTTGACTCATTTTATCAGAATTTGTTAGAAAGACATCATGACTGGATGTGAAAGCAGCAGTTACTCTAAAAGTCTATTTTTAAACTCCTTCAGCTTCACTAAACACTCAGTTTCCAGAGGAACCTTCACTTCCTGTTCTTAGATCCATCCAGTGGATGTTCTTCTCATGGGAACCATGTGTGTTTGATGGAGGATTATGTGCTATCCAATGAAAAGCTCTCCCTCTCTCTGAAATGTTTCTCTGTACAAAGAAATCCAGCACAGACAATAACACGTCTTTATTTAAAGGAACAAAGTTTCACTGGACATTTGATATCATTACATTTACATTGATTCAAACTTTATGTCAGAAGGAAGATTTAAGAAGAACTTTCGGATTTATCATGGTTACATAGAACATTGTAAGTTCTAAAGAAAGGCTGGACAGGCTAAAGAACAGATTAAAGAACATTTCAGAGTTAGAATAAATCTATGAGCTGTAATCACAGAGTTGATAGAAATGTAAATATGGTGATAAAATGGGAGTGTTTGGACACTTTGGGCTCCCCTTCCCCTGATATTCATTCAGCACACTGCATGATCCATTCACAGGCTTTAGGCAGGGTTTCCCTGTCAGGAACCATTTCATCACATTCACTTCAACTGTAGAAAAACATACTTTATATAAAACACATCACATCTAAAATAAAAAAAATACTATTATGTGATGTATTAGATACTCATTTAAAACTCATTACAAATATGAATCCTTTATAAACACAGAGAAAAGAAACAGATTCAAAGGTACATGATGAAGATGGTCTGTATTAACACAGCCTGCAGGAGAAAGTAAAAATGACAGAAAACATGAATAACTGCATAAATTATAAACTAATTCAGTTGTAGATATCACAACTCCTCTAAAAAACTAATTTTAAAATAACTCCACAATATTAGCAGAGCTCACAGTTTTCCCATGCTGACATCACATGATGGGAGTTTTAAACTCAAAGTATTGCAGGAACTCTCAATTTTTTAAAGTTATGCAATTTTTCCTAAATTATTCTACAACATTTTGGAAAATTAAAACAAAGTCACTCATAAACTAGGGCTGGTTTTCCTATAATCTGCAGCCCTTTGCACCTCAAACTGGTCCGTATTTGAACCATCAACTAAAATGAGTTTGACAGCCCTGATATAGAATCTGTCATTAGTGTATAATAATAATAATAATAATAATAACAATAATAATGTGAATCATTCTTCATATACATCATGTATGAATACAGAAGCTATAGAATGTATATCCTGTATAGAAAGTGAACAAAGGGAAACTTCTTCCTGCTTCCTTTCCAACTGATCATTGTATTGATCTTTTCTTTCAGACCACACCTTCAAAGATCAATAACTTCCTGAACTGTTGGTGTCCATTTTCCAGCTGACAGCAGGTTTATGTTGGAATCCTGTGCAGCCTGATCTCTGGGTTCTTCAGTCCAACACTGGAACCAGAAGGTGTCGTCACCATCCGTGTGTCGCTGGGATCTGAAGATGATTCCTGCTCCATGTCTCCATCCACACAGAGATGTGAGTGGAGAACAGATGAAGTGCTGAAGGTCTTCCCACACTCATCACATCTGAAAACATTCTTCTCATGCACTCGTTGGTGGAGATTAAGTTGAGATTTCCTCTTGTAAGATTTTCCACATGTGTCACATTTATGAGGTCTTTCTGATGAGTGGCTGGTTTGGTGACGTTTTAACTGTTGATATGTTGTGAAAACTTTGTCACACTGGTCACAGGGACACACTTCATGTCCAGTGTGAGATCTCAGGTGGTGGATGAGGGTTTCTTTGTGTTTATATATTTTCCCACAGTGGTCACAGTGATACAACACTGTTCTGGAGTGAGTCTGCATGTGCCTCATTAAATGTGATCTTTGTGTGAAAGTTTTTCCACACTGTTCACATCTGTGAGCTTTGATTCCACGGTGACTGAGGACATGTCGACTGAGGTCTCCATATTGACTAAAAGTCTTTCCACATTCATCACACGTGTGAGGTTTCTCTCCACTGTGAACAAGCTGATGGTTCTTCAGGTAATCCTTCCGAGCAAAAGCTTTTCCACACTCGTCACAGATGAATGTTTTTTCTCCAGAATGGATTCTTTGATGTACAGTGAGCTTTGATTTACAGCTAAAGTCCTTCCCACACTGGTCACATGTATGTTTAGCTTTAACTCCAGCTTGGCTCTGCTGTTGAACTCTTTGCTCTGAAGTTTTTCTCTTAGATTTGTTTCTTTGTTGTGGCTGAGCTTCATGGTCCTGAGAACGTTGAGGTGTCACTTTGTTCTGGCTTCCAGAGTCCTGTAGAACAGTTAGAGATTAAACACAGAGAAGGAACCAAACAAACATTTGTTTCTAAATGTGTTCCTAGAAAGAACAGTGGCTGTTAAAGATGGATCAGACATAGCATTAGGCTTCAGTAGGAGATCAACTTCAATAGAACATCCACATGGACGTCAGGAACCAAAGTTTACCAGCAGAACATTGACCAAAGCATCACTGCCTCCACAGCTCAGTGGCAGGATGGACATTAGCACTTGTCTCTGATCAAATGAAGGGATTTGAAGATTTACATCTTATTAAATAATGAGGAGAAAATATGAGGAGAAGCTCAGATTGGTTTGTTGAAAAGAAGCAAACAGAGAAGTTGTGCTTTAAATGGTAACCTGTCTAACTGATGACCTCCTTCTGATTGTGTTGCTAGTTGCTGCTTGTAACTGTAGCTGTTCCTTTGATGTCTAAATAAACTCTGCACTATGAGCTCAGAAATAAGTCTTTTCACAATAAGAGTCAGACTAGTGTTCTGTATGAGATAAGCTCAGTTAAAGGCAGTAACAGAGGCTAACGCTGCTAAAAAGTCAGATCAGTGATGTCACACACAGTGAGAACAAGTTGATCTGAACTGGTTCTAGAGCCACAAATGGAAACAATAAAGTCTAACAACAACATGTGATTCTTGGAGGATCTTCTTATTCACACACTGCATTATTAAAAAATATGTGTAAAAGCTGACATTTCTTATCAGGGCTCATCATGTTATGGCGGATCTGTTGTTGTACTTCCTGTCTGTGTCATTGAGTAGTTGGAGGTCACATGTTCCACCAGAAGTCAAGCTGATGTCCAGCTTTAAAGGTGTCCTTCACTGGTTCCACATTCACTGGTTTTGTTCCACTTTTGCTGAAAGACTTTAATCCACTCATTTCTCACCTTTTCTGAGGAGTCCATGTATGCTGTCACGGCTGAGTGGTTCCACAATCCTCCTTCAGATGCCTCCATTCACCTGTAACATCAGCATGGAATCAGCTCCACCTGAAGGATGGAAGAGACAGAATGAACGTGAAGGATCTAGAAATATTAATCCATCCTTTGCAGTGTTATCACTGATTAAAAGGATCAGTTTATTCAGAGATCACATGATGTGGAGGAAAATATTTAGATTTTGTGGCTGAAGAATTTAAATTCCCATGGATTTGCAAAGGGAAATGTTTCAGGGGACCGTTCATTTGGTGCACCCCAGCACCCCTCCTGGTCCTGAGCTAAACAACATGTTGAAGCGTCCACCTGAAACACGTCTAAACTACCAAAAGTTCCCACGTAACGTTTATGTGTCTGTGAAGCTACGGCCATTTCTGGTGAAGAGCTGCAGTTGTTCTGTTGTTGTGGACGAGACCAACGATGACAGGGATTGTAGAGTCTGAAACATCATAGGTTCATGATAATGATATGTGTCTGTGAAGCTACGGCCATTTCTGGTGAAGAGCTGCAGTTGTTCTGTTGTTGTGGACGAGACCAACGATGACAGGGATTGTAGAGTCTGAAACATCATAGGTTCATGATAACTTGATAGCTTCTAATACTGTACAATATTCTGCCCTCTAGTGGTGAAATAACTGATGCATTTGTTTTTGTTTAATCATTATAGTCTGGAATGATGTCATCAGGAGGATTTAAACTAGTTTAAATATAATGAAGTTGATCAAAACTTAAGTAATAAACCTGCTCAGATTCAGTAAACCATTGATACCTGAGGGGAAATATGGTGATATTAATGATATATTTAATTAAAAAGAAACAGTTTTTGTTTAAATATATTTGTAATATATTTCTAAATAAACAAAATAAAAAAAAACGTGAAAAACACAAAATTTTGAAAAAAAAAAAAAAAAAAAGATTATACAGTAGCTAATGACCTTAGTTCCTCTTCAGTTTCAGATAGAAATGGTTCATCATTCAGTTATTAATCAGTTTATAGCATGTCCCATTTATTAGTGTTTTTATGACAATTTGGATAAAAATAAAGCATAATGGAGTGATCAAAAATGTAAAAAAACAAGACAAAATTACTGGATTATGTATTTATCATGAGAATGCAAAATAAATACATGATACACATTGTATCGTGAACCCAGTATCGTGAATCAAATCGTATCGGGAGTTGAGTTAATCGTTACATCCCTAGTTGATGTCAACATCAGATCAGTGCACGGGGAAACCAGCACGTCAAGCATAGGTGTGCAGTGTGCTCCGCTGCGCCAGAGACAGCAGTGGATCTATTTACATAATCCACGTATCAAATATAAGGATAATCCATGTTCTTGTGCAGAAAAAGGACTGAATTAACAGTGGATGCTTGTGTTTGTTCCCTCTCTGCTCTGAGGACAGCACACTGCGCTGACAGCTGAAGTGCAACACTTTCTTTTTTTGCAGTGCAGCACTTACTCACACACAGCTGTTGCTGGACATAAATACATTGTACTGATATTTAATCCTTATCACCTATAAATAGAGATGTAACGATTAATTGTAAGGCAGTTAAAAATCAATTCATAGGTATCACGGTTGATATCGATTTTCTGAAAATTGAATCGCGGTACTTTTTTTAACCAGCAGAGGGCGCTATCCACAAGTGTTGGCGGCAGGCAGAGTCTGCTAATACTTTCTTTCTGGCTGCCTTCTACTCTTAAATATGTTAATAAATGATTCATTACCCCTTAAGCACCGAAAGAATATCTGTAATATTACTTCAATATCTATAAAAGTCACGTTTTTCTATTAGCTCTGTCTGCTAGCATAGCTTTTTTTCTTGACTGCAAGATATCTGCATGCCAACCGACCACTGGGTTACCAGCACCCTCTGCTGGTCCAAACAAATATGACGTAAATCAGTGCAATGACGTTTTTTTTTTTTTTAAAGTCCAATTGTTAAGGCACAAAATACATTTTCAGTTGCACTTTTAAAAGAAAAAGAACTATTATGCAGTTTTGCATTGTTTATTATAGAACCAGAATTTAAATTAATAGGCTTCATTTTCATTTGTATTATTCCTTTATTTATTTCATTCTAGATTTATTTTTAGTTAAATTGCATTGTTTTGAATTGTTTATCAAGGAATTCTTTTGACAATGAAAAATAAAAGGAAAATAATACAGTATTTTCTAGTTTTTTTTCCCAAAAAAAAAAATTTGTCTACAGTCCCATTTTGTAAAATAAATCGTGAGAGAATCGTATCGTGAACCCAGTATCGTGAATCGAATCGTATCGGGAGTTGAGTGAATCGTTACATCCCCACCTATAAAACTGCATAGCAAGTTATTATTTTATTTTTTTACGCTATTGAAACTGATACCATTGCTGGTCGACCAATTAGTCGACTAAACAAGCAAAGTTGGCAGCCCTACCTATAACTGACTGAGCTGCTGAAAGAGTCACATTAAATCTGTTCTCTCATTGATAAACAAAGTGCATTGAAGAGCTTGATGAAAACAGCTTCTCTGCTTTATTTATTATACAAGCATGTTCAAGATGCACAGTGAACACGCTCTGTGTGCTATGATAGCAGCATGCATCATTTATTGAGCACGCTGGTTTAATCCTAACCAAAATCTTTATAACATGAATCAAATACAGTCGTGATGAAGATTAAAGGATCTCTGTGAAATGTGCGCTGACAGACTGAAACCAGATTCATGCAGCTGATGCATAGCCACACGTCAGGCTGCCATATAGGGGTACGTGTTACCAGAGGATTACACGTAACTACAGTGCTGACGTGACAAACATATATAACACTTGTGTCTCTCATCTCAAACGCTGCTCAGAAAACCCTTTAGTGCTCAGATAGTGAAACACAGCAAGTCCGTGGACAAGTTAGCCCGTATCCAGACATGAGCGTGTCGACCGCAGTGTTTGCTCTCATCTTTACAACCATATCGCCCATCCACGATACATTAAATCCCCTGCTGATACAATTCATCCTTGTTCCTGATTCAATTTGATGGAGATTCAATTCTACACAATGTGAACGATTGGATTGTGAATAACGTGATTCAACATGATGCAAAAAAATTAGACAAAAATAAGTAGCTGCCATTCAGTATGGTACTAGAGGCAGAGGGTTTATCGTGTTCCTTATCAGCAGCAAATTTAACAAAAAAAGGCACATTTTGCTTATAATCTCTGCATCACTTTATGCTAATTCTTTTTTCCTCTTAAAAAGCATAATTAAAAAAACAGACCTTTTCACAAGTACCATTGGAATTTGGAACCAGATTCAACATAAAGAACAGGAACTGGTTCCTCACATTTAGAACCAGTTTATCACACTGTCACAACTTAAACAGTAAACAGTGACATCATCACTCTCAATGAGTGACTTAAAAATACACTTTCAATAGTACTACGTCCATATTCTTGTCTGCCACAGATGCTAATATGAACTGTTCAGCAGCTATTAGGCTTATACATTAACATTTCTAATATGAATAATACTAATAATAATAACCTTTCACTATTAGGTATTTCACAACTGCTTGTGCAAAGAAAGATTAAAACTATTATTTGTCACAAGTGAGCCCCTCAGTTTGCGTAAGGTTTAGCAGCACGACATTCTTTATAAACCACCTGCGTCTAATCAAGTTTATCATCTTTCTACGCCTGATTCAAAGTTTTTAGGTGAGCTGCTCTCACTTGTTGTGGTAGAAATGTGCTTCCAGGCTTCAGTCCTAAGTGTGAAGCAGTGATGATGCATTAAATGTGTCTCAGAAACACAGGATAGAATGAAATAAAACATAAAAACAGGAACAAGCGGTTCAGAAAACAGATGGATGAAAAAAAAAAAAAAACATTCTTTTGGCTCTTGGTGTGAAGCAGCCATGTTTATCCAATCCTTCAGTAATTAAAATGCATCATCCAGGTTATTTGTTCTTCTATGTGGCCCTGTGCCGACTCAGCGAGGGCTGCACAATTTTGACTTTAAACCTAATTGCGATTTTTCTGACAGATATTGCCAGCTCGGATCGATTTACAATTCTAAAAAATATTTTAAATATTTAAATGCATATGTGCTTTTTTTCATTCTTTTTTTTAAACCAAATTCTGTTTTCCACATCAATTTTTTTAAATTCTGTTTTTTTTAAGAAATATTAATCAATTTTTTCAGAAATTATTAGTTTTTAACTCTGTGAGGAAACAAAATACTAATAAATAAAAAACCCATAATTAAACAAAAATGGATATAAAAAATAACGTTTGGTTTGGATCTACAACCAAACTAGACAAACACAGACTACAAAGGATAATCAGGACTGCAGAAAAGATCATTGGTGTTGATCTGCCCTCCATCCAAGACTTATACCTGTCCAGGGTCAGGAAACGGGCAGGTAGCATCACTGCAGATCCCTCACACCCTGCACACAATCTGTTTAAACTCCTCCCCTCTGGCAGACGCTACAGATCACTGTACGCCAAAACTACCCGCTATAAAAACAGTTTCTTCCCCCAGGCTGTCACTGTGATCAACTCTAAACAGTCATAGAGTGTCAGACCTGTTTCTGTGAAATAACCTGGAACTAAACATAACAACCCTGGATCAATCTGTCACTGAGAATGTTCATGTATATACTATTTAATTTAAATGTTCTCCTGCACTACTCATTAATGCGCTACTGCACTATTATCTTATTATTATGATATTTTTTTATTATATTATTATTATTATACTATTATTATTATTATTATTATTATTTTTAGTATTATCTTGTTTTTTATTTAGTTTTACACATTCTAGTCTAACTACTGTTTATATTTATGTTTATATTTATTATTATTTTTTCTAGTTGATTGTTATTATTTAATGTTTACACTATCAGAGAGAGCACAGTTCACCAAGTCAAATTCCTCATGTGTATAACATACATTCCTGGTCAATAAAGTTTATTCTGATAAAGTAAGATACAATTAAAAGGAAGATATAAGTTGTACTGTGAGGAAACAAAATAAATACCAATAAAAATGAAAACTATAAATAAACAAAAATCTATGTTTAAAATAATGAGTAAAATACAATTAAAAGGTAGATATAAGTTGTAGTGACATGGATTATTCTAACTGCTCCTTTTTAATTATTCATGTCATATAAAGATGTATGAGAGCAGCATTAATGTCACTATATTTACCCTCAGAGATCAATGGTTTACTGAATCTGATCAGGTTTATTGATCAAGTTAATTTAAATTAACCTAATTTAAATGATCCTGAGGACATAATTCCAGACTATAATAATTAGCCTTTAGCCACAAGGAAATAAGAGGGAACAACCCCCAGCCCCAACCCCGGCACAGACGCCAGCACCCCCCAGCGTGCCCACAACCACACACCAGCAAGGCAGGCTGTCCCGGGCCCGCACACCTCGGGGACCGCCCCCAAGGCAACCACAGTAGTCCAGACAAGCACCAAGCCACACTTGAAGGTCAGCGGCACCCCCACGCCGCACCAAGCCGCCAGCCCGAAGACACCCTTAGCAACACCCCCAGAGACCCACCGCCCCACCACACCATCCTGATGTATTTGTACTCTACACGGCGGCCCAGCCATCAACAGAGAGGCCGGGCCCCCACCCGGCAGGCCCAAATGTGTGAACCTACCCACCACGCTGTTACTCTACATCTCCATTCCCCAATGGAGATGTACTTCCCTGTGTGAATGTGTGTTACTGAATTTATGAGGTGCAATTAAAAGAAAGGGGATGGAGGGGAGCGGTGCACCCCACAGAACCTTTGTGTATACAGTATGGGTGGAGGTGGTGGTCGTACCCTCCGGAGGGTGGTGTGTTGAGGTGTGATTAGAGATGTAACGATTAATCGTAAGGCAGTTAAAAATCGATTCATAGGTACCACGGTTCACATCGATGCTCTGAAAATTGAATCGCAGTACTTTTTTTAAACAGCAGATGGCGCTATATATTAATCCTTCCAGAAGCGGACGTGACGGGCGGAATCTGCTACTATTTTCTTTCTGGCCGCCATTTACTGTTAAACATGCTCATAAATGATTCTTTACTCCTTTAGCGCCGAAAGAATATCTGTAATATTACGTGACTATCTGTAAAAGTCACGTTTTTCTATTAGCTCTGTCTGCTAGCATAGCTTCTCTTCTTCACTGGTGGAATAACTGCATGCCAACCAACCACTGGGTTACCAGCGCCCTTTGCTGGTTCAAACAAATATCTGACGTAAATACAGTAACATGTCTTTTTTTTTTTGTTTTTTTTTTAAAGTCTAATTGTTAAGGCACAAAATACATTTTCAGTTGCACTTTAAAAAAAAAAAAAGAACTATTATACAGTTTTGAATTGTTTACTATAGAACCAGAATTGTTTTTGGAAATCAAAGCCAGATGTGATAATTTAATCCATATAGAAATGTCTTTTGCTGACCAACCAATTTATTCTGATAACACCTGAACATGGCAAATGTTGTGTCTTTTCACTGTTGGCTTTTATTTCCAGAGGTGGCAAAATATTAAGAACCATTACCCTCTTTATATTCATCTCAAGTACTGGAAATCAACTTTTATAATTTGTTTAAACATCTAAAAAATACAACCTTCAAGCAAGCGATTATGAGCTTGTTTCTATGTTAGCTATGGTCCATTGTGGATTTAATGAGCTTTCATACACGTTTAAAACTTTCAGCAAAGTGATAACACTATGAACACAAACTATGAAAATATCTTTTAACATATTTTATCTTTTATCGCATTTATCTTATTTTATGTTTGGTTTTTAATTGGCAATGTTGTGTATTGTGTTTGAATCTGTTTATTTTTTTAATTCATTAAAAACATCACAAAGCAGTCACGTTTCAATGTGTACTATTAAAATATTTAACAAACGTCGTATGATCAGTTTTTATTCAAATATCACATCCCAGCAGCTCTGTCGTAAAGATTGTGAGTGAAGGAAGTAACGTAGTGTTAGGGTCACTTAGAATTGGTTACTGAAACAGCCAATCAGAATTTGCCCTGTCTGGTCTGACTCCTGATTGGTTGACTTTGTGGCACATTGTAACACTGTGTCATGATGAGTGAGCGTACGGGTAGAGCTGAGCGCACAGGGAGTGCAAGACTGAGAGAGAGAGAGAGAGAGAGAGAGAGAGAGAGAGAGAGAGAGAGTACGAACAGGTAGAAACACTGTGAGGGAGCACATGGGGAAAAATGAGGAAAACTGTTGTTAATGCACACTTACAGTATGTGTACAAGCATGAAAAATTATTTCTTGAGCACATTATTGATTATTGTTCACTCAAACTGCTCTGTTTTGCACTTTATTATAACTTTTACACAAAATATAATTTTGAGTTTTTGCAAAAAACATGTTTTTGTCCTCAAAACTGCGCATTAATTGTTCATAAATGTGGCACAAAAATAACGCCATACCCCCCTCCTCCTCTACTCACTCACCTCTGCAGTGACAACATGGAGACAGAGTCCGCCACCGAAGAGTAGATTAGTAACACCCCCCACAGATTTGTTGTCATTATAACTTAGATGTGTACATAAGAAAATATCACATCAGAATATAAAATTACTAACTATCTTAAACAGACGAACGGAGCTCAAACCTATATCCCCCTTTCTACTTTGTGGCGGGGGATACTAATAATAACTAGGACTGCAAGCAGTTATGAAAAAGGGCCAAGCATTCCCGCGCGACTCGGCCCCCAGGTTTTGCGGAGCCCATGGAATTATGTCACGAAGGATGACGGGCTGGGGTAAGCGTCAGGACACAGGCCAACGTGCCATTTGTAGTGAACACATGGATATAAAGTTTATGAAGGTGTGATTTAAAATGTGAAAGTTACAGGACAAAATGCGTTTGCTCCCATTATAGCGCCACCTAGTGCCTCAGGAGCGACCCAAGGTCATACCCACCAAATTTGGTAAAAATCAGTCTTTCCATTTAAGAAATACATTTCACATATATGCAGTGCCCCATAGTGGCCTAAATTATTCAAACTTGGCTCATACCCCCACAGTCACATGCTAACAATTAATTAAACTAAAATGTAAGTCAAAAATAAAGTACACACAATTAAAAAGTAGATATAAGTTGTAGTGTCATGTATTATTGTGACTTCTCCTTTTTACCTGATTTCCTCTCAGGGATCAATGATTTACTGAATCTGATCAGGTTTATTAATTAAGTTCTGATCAACTTAGTTTAAATTAGGCTAATTTAAATTATCTTCTGTGTAATGTGGAATTTGATGTTGACTAGATGTTACACTTTGTTACTTTTGTCTCTCATAGTCAGGACTAAAGTAACACCATGCAATACACTGAAGTTAGAAAACAAAAGATCTTAAATTAAGTATAAACTTTGATTGTTTTCATTGTTGTGTTTTATTAGTTAATTTTTTTATTAATTAATTATTTCAACATGCATTTTACTGTAGCTCTGATGAGATGTTAGAATGTAACATTGTAATAACGTTGCTCCAACGAACTTTTATTTTGTAAACCGGAAGTTCCCACTGAAATGGTTGTACTTGAGGTAGCTAGCTGACTGCGAATGTGTAGCTACTAGACACAGACAAAAAGTTGGAATAAAAAGAACTAAATTACAGCACGGAATGAGTTATTCTTAGTTAACCAGACAAAACCAGCAGGGGAAGATGATTAAAGCTGACCACGTTTTCACGGAGCACCGCTGCGCTACACGAAACACGGACGGAGCTTCACAGGTACAGCAAAGTTAACGAGCATTAGTAGTCAGTGATGATTTGTGTTGTTATAGATGGTGTTTGTGGTGGTTTAAGATGAGTTTAATGCAGCCAGCACAGGAGGAGAGAGGGTGGTGCACCTAATAAGCGGTCCCCGGACACATTTCCCCATAAAAAACCTTCTTTGCCCCACGGTAACAATGTTTCATGCCGATTTTGTTCATTTCCGCGTTTAAGCGTTTTTTTTGGTCGATTCCGTGATTCCGTTATTGCAGATTTTATAGGGCCACCAAAACTGTGGCTTACCATATCGCTAAAGACATGGTCCCCATCATAAGAAAGTCTATGACATGCTCAGTAAAACACTGAGGGGCAGATTCACTAAGAGCTGAAATAAAGGGTGGTAAACCAGTTGTGTCTCTAAATCCTTTAGTGAGGCAGTTTCCTCACCTGCTGCGAGGAATTCACTAAGATTGTAGCAATGATTAGTGCACTTGCAGAAGTGGTGGAGATCGCCCTATTTAAATGAGCGTTTTGCTCATTCAATGTGGAAACGTGAGTGCACAGAAGCACACAATGACATTTGAGTTAAATTGGAGGCAGATGGACTTCTCTGTCTACTGTACAAACATTTTATAATGTAGAAAACTAAAGAAACAATAAAAATGTTTCTGTAACTTAACTCTGATCAGTCCATGAAAAACAGACAGATTTGGACAAGGCCTGGGCCGATAATCGATAAATCAATTAACCGGACGGTAAATAAAATTAACTCGGTAAGGTTTCTGGCCTCGGTATATTGCCATATTCATGGTGGAGCGCCTGTCGGTTGCGGCTGCACAAACTAGCATGAGCAACAAATATAAAACAGCAGT
This sequence comes from Gouania willdenowi, assembly GCF_900634775.1. Taxonomy (NCBI): domain Eukaryota; kingdom Metazoa; phylum Chordata; class Actinopteri; order Blenniiformes; family Gobiesocidae; genus Gouania; species Gouania willdenowi. The sequence continues at coordinate 1,575,700 of NW_021145227.1, read as the reverse complement.
CATTTCTAATAATTTGTCAGTGAACCTGCAGCGTAAATAGTATACCACCGCCAGGCAGTGTTGTGCTAGTTACTGAAAAAAAGTAACTAGTTACCGTTACTAGTTACTTCATTCACAAAATAACTCAGTTACTATTTTGATTACTTACACCAAAAAGTAATGCGTTACTGGAAAAAGTAACTTTTGAGTTACTTAGAATTACAGAATGTATTTATTTTGGGTAATTTGTGTTCATACAGCTTCATATCAGTGCTGTAACAATATAATAATCCACTGTTGATCAACTGCCGTAGAACAACCATAAAAAATGTGCATATAAAGCACAAAACAGCTGCTCCAAAATTAAAACTGTAATTTTTCAGCCTTAGCACAGTAATGTAAAGTAAGCTGTGCATATTCCAGGTGCACATTCTGCTGTTGAAAATGCTTATAAAAATAAATGTGGAAAAACAAATTCACAGCATTTTTCTCAGCTACACAATGCTAAACACATCAGGCTAAAGAGCTGCTGTTAGCATTTACAACATACCGTGCAATAGTTTGGCTGATCTGTCCCTGGATAACAGTCACAGTCCATTAAAATCCAGCCGCAGTGTTAGCTTAGCTTCACTCTTGCATTGACTCGCCATGATTGGCGCACGTGATGTTAACAGAAACACGTTGACAATGCTTCATATTCTGTTTCACCGTGTTTGGCACGGCATCCCGCAAAAATGTGTAGCGCCACTGTAAACAGGAAGTACACTGCAGCTAGCAAAGTAACGGACAAACGCACCATATTGTAACGATAACGGCATTATTTCTTTAGAAAAACATTGCGTTACAGTTCTAGTTACTGTCAAAAGTGGCGTTGGGGCGGTAACGCATTACAACACTGTCGCCTGGTAATCTTAGATTTAGGTAAATCAAACAGTTATAGTCCGATAGATGAGGCATCTCTGGACCTACTACTTAGCTTCGGATTGCTACGCCGGCTACACCCAGCGGCCTGTGAAGCAGCGGAGCCTTGTACCAGCGGTGTCCGCCAGCGGAGGAGACATAAGCGGTGTGATCGGAAGCAGAAGCGGGGATGCCGAGCGGGGCAAGCAACCAAGCTATGTCTAAGTATTTTGTTTTCCTCGTCTTTCACCTCCAAACAGACTAGATGTCAAGAGGGTTCACCCTCAGGGAAAGAGGACTGCTGTCAGCAATTATCTTGAGTCTCGATCATTAAAAGCTAAAGACCAAGTCAAAAACCTTGGTGTTCTGATTGACTCAGATCTTACATTCAGCATCAGATCAAATCTATCACAAAAACATCTTCTACCACCTAAAGAACATCTCCAGAGTGAAAGGTTTAATGACTCAGAAAGATCAGAAGAAACTGGTCCATGCTTTTATCTCCAGCAGACTGGACTATTGTAATGGTCTTCTGACAGGAATCCCCCAAAAGAGCATCAAACAGCTACAGCTGGTTCAGAACGCTGCAGCTCAGGTCTGAACCAGAACAAAGAGGTCAGAACACATTACTCCAGTTTTAAAGTCTTTACACTGGCTCCCAGTCAGCCTCAGAATAGACTTTAAAGTTCTGCTGCTGGTGTATAAATCTGTGAATGGGTTTGGTCCAGAATACATCAGTGAGATGTTAGTCAGGTATGAACCCAGCAGGTCTCTCAGATCTATGGACACAGGTCAGATAGTGGAGCCCAGAGCTCACAGTAACCATGGTGATGCTGCTTTTAGTTGTTATGCTGCAAAGAAGTGGAACAAACTGCCAGCAGAGCTGAAGTCAGCATCTAATGTGAACATTTTTAAATCAAAGTTAAAGGCACTTTTTTTCTCTACTGCATATGATTGAGAGAGATTTTTAGTCATGTTGTTGATGTCATGATGATTTTACTGATGATTTTAATTGATTTTAAATGTTCTTATTGATTTTAAACAATTGAATGTTTTATCATGTAAAGCACATTGAGTTGCCTTGTGTATGAAATGCGCTATACAAATAAATTTGCCTTGTCTTCAGCACCTGCATGTTTGTTCTATAGCAGAATGAACGGAGTAAACTAGAAACTATTTGGTCCATTCTGTTTGGTTTAAGACTGAATGAAAACAAAACAAAATGAAACAGGGGGAGGCGGGGCCGCGAGCTATTTTGTTTACAAAGGTTCTAACTGGATTGGAAGTGTTACCTGTTAAGGAATGTACATCTATATACCTCTGTGCCTCAATGTTTAATATTTATTTCAAGTGCAATTTTGTTTTTAAGAGAGACTTGATAAACCATTTTATTTATTGCTTTGGTTGTGTGTGGTTTTGCATTTGAGGTATTTTTTTCTTAACAGAGTCAGGGTCTATTTTATTGTTTTTGTTTGTGATATTTATTAAAGTGCATTTTTTTGCTAACAGAATTTGAGTACATTTTATTTTATTTGTTTAAAATATTTAAAAGTTCTTAACATTCCAATTACAATGGTGAAAAATACTAATGAGAAATACAAGTTGATTGCATTTGAAAGGGTGGACTTGCATTTTTATGATATGTTATTACATTAGTGGTTAATTTGGTCTAAAAAATGTCAACAAAATATTGTTTATCGGCAAAAATTTGTGTTACAATATATTGTCCAACAAAGTTGTTTATTGGCCCAGGCCTAAGCTCCACTTATTCAATGAAGAGCACTCCTACCAACAACAGACACATAAACAGTGTTTGCACTATTTTTAGGTCAAAGTCCCAATAAACACAAAATAAACAAGTGTATGTTCTTTAGAGCTGCAGCAATTGATTCTTTTTGGAATCGATTAATCTAGCACTTTATCGATCGATTAATCGGATATGTTTTTAAAGAACCTAAACAAATAATGCAGAACAAAAATGATGTGGCTGTAAAATGATCAAGCATTTAGTTTTTATTTCTAAAAAAAAAAAAAAAAAAAAGATATTTATTCCGACTCCAACATTTGGCTCCAAAACTAAGCCCATTTATTGCAATTTAACCATTTAGTGTTTATAAGTGCCAGTGCCAACAATTAAATAACAATACACAGGGCTCGAGACTGCGACTAAATTGGTCACATATGAGACTATTTTTTCAGTGTGTGTGACTGAAAATTTCTACTGGTCGTATCTGTGCGAGTGTGTATGAAGACCTTATTTTGAAAATCCAAAAGGAGGAAACTTCCTCGTCCTCTTTGGAATCAGGGTCTGACATGGACACTACATGCGCTGCCATGTCCCCAAACACACGCTGCTGCACCAACACTGGGAGAGACACGGTCCGTGCTGCGTTCATGGACACTGGGACAAACACACACAGCTGCTGCTGCAGACACGCAGAGCAACAGAGCGCATGGGGGGCGCGTTTATCGGACCTGGGGCGGGGAAGAACGCGCTGAGCGGAGTGAAGAGAGCGTACACGCGCAGCCCATACACGATTCCACACCAAAAAAGAGAACCTAATCATACTCATCATGGAGGGACCAGAACTGATGGACTATGATGCCAGGCCAGATGTTCAGCTGTGGTTCTCCCAGGGCAGGGGTCTGCAACATGTGGCTCTGGGGCCTCATGTGGCTCTTTGACTCTATGCAATGACTATTTATACCTTTAAAAAAAACTATTGAAAAAAATAGCTATTTTCTTACAGAGGCTATTAATGATTAATGACAAATAAAATCAAGATATAACAATTTATTAACCTAAAATAAATCATGTTGTACAATGACTCAGCACATTCCTACTTCACCTCCTACAACATCTACAGACCATCAACTTTCCTGCACCTGTGGCTAACCTTAAGTTTTAAATCCCTGGTAAGAAACTAAACCAACAAAAACACTATTCTGGAAGAAAATACAGATTTAATTGTGTGGGAACAGATTCATTTAACCACCAATGTACAGGTTAAATATGTATGTTTTATGTGTGGCAAGAAATGAGTAATTAGCATGTGTTGATCACATGATCATGTGTTATCATATTCATGTTACTTTTTGTAGCCTTTCAAATACATTAACTAAAAAAAATCTTCTTTATAAACATTGTGTTCATGTAAACTGAGATGTGTAAGAATTTGAAGATGAAGATACTGTTTTATTTCTTGATGTTAATTTATTTTATTTTAAACTGTTTTTAAGTTTCCATTTACATGATCAATATAAATCAAATCAAACATTATTCTATATAATTATAACTGTATATAATGTAATACACTGTATTGTCTTCATAGAGAAGGTATTTATGGCTCCAGGAGGACTTTAATCCAGGTGAGATGAGGTTAAATGGTTCCTTGTAGAGTAAAGGTTGCAGACCCCTGACCAGGGGAAGAGGGTTAGGAGACCCCACTATCAGAGCTGGACCCTCTGAATTTAATTCATGGGGTGAAACAATGCAGATGATAAGTTGGTTATGCTACTGTTAACTAGGGATTGACCGATTTTTAGGGCCGATACTGATTTTTCCCCCATCAGCCTTACCCGATGACTGATACAGACTGCTGATTTTCTTGAGCCGATACTACTTTTGCTCCCTCAATTTACATCATAAAAATTACACAATGATGATAACAAATGGTACAAGTCTCAATTTAAAAAAAAAGGAACATTCATTGAAATTAACAAAGGTGAGGTAGAACGACACCAAGTAAAAAATATTTAACAAATAATAAAAACAGGTGATGTAGAAGAAGAACAAATAAAAAATAGAGTGAGTTATCTCATGAAATATTATGAAAGAACTGTTTGTCCTTGTCCTGAAAATAGCTTTGACAAAAGTTGGCCTGACTGAAGATGCATTTTATTAACAGGATTATTGAGTATAAAGATATAATTATAGTATTAAACACAAAAAGAAACCATGAATAATAGTCCATTCCAACACAACCCCACAACATAAATTAACAGAGGAAAATAACGTGATGTCAGATGTGCATTAAGCAACAAACTGTCTAAGTTTCTGTTCTAAATTACATCAACATTAACATTAGGAATAAATATTCAAACAAGTCATAAACTGCTTCTCAAAGTTAAAAACTACTCAGCGCAGCACTGAGAGAGAAGCAGAGAAAGAGGGAAAGAACACAACACGTGGACCCACGGAACAACAGTTAAAAGATGCTTTGAAAGTTTAAAACTTGCCGTTGGGATTGAATAACTTGTGTTGAAAAATATGAAAAAACAATTGTCATAAAATACAATAAAAGCTCAAATGTTATATAAAATATACCTGCACATTTTTTTTCAGTCTATCTCCATTTATTAGAAGTGATTTCGCATTATATTAATGATTTAAACTTTTTTTTTTAACATACGCTTTTCACAGAGACAGTATTTCATTGACGGTCCCTAAATTCTAACAACATGTAGGGCTCTATGAAATCAGTTTTATTTTTTTTCAAATTCCGTTTTTTTCACTTAAATTTTTTAAATTCCGTTTTTTAGAATTATTTATCATTTTTTAAGGAAAATATTAGTTTTTAACTCCTGTGAGGAAACAAAATAAATAATAATAAATAAAAAAAACTCATAATTAAACAAAAATGTAAGTCAAAAATAAAGTACATACAATTAAAAAGTAGATATAAGTTGTAGTGTCAGTGTCAGTTCTGATCAACTTAGTTTAAATTAACCTAATTTAAATGATCCTATCTTCTGTGTAATGTGGAATTTGATGTTGACAAGATGTTGCACTTTGTTACTTTTGTCCCTCATAGTCAGGACTAAGTAACACCATGCAATACACTGAAGTTAAAAAACTAAAGAAAACAAAACATCTTTTTTAGGAAAACAACAATGTTCTGGCTAATAAGCCATGCACTCTCTAAATAGAAAAAAAACATTACATTTAATATATATATATATATAAATTAAGTATGAACTTTGTTTTCATTAGTTCATTTTTTATTAATTTATTATATCAACATGAATTTTACTGTAGCTCTGATGAGATGATGTTAGAATGTAACATTCTAATTATGTTGCTCCAATGGACTTTTATTTTGTAAACTGGAAGTTCCCACTGAAACAGGTGTACTTGAGGTAGCTAGCTGACTGTGAATGTGTAACTACGAGACACGGACAAAAAGCTGGAATAAAATAACTAAATTACAGTACAGACTGAGTTATTCTTAGTTAACCAGACATAACAGTTCGAACACTGAGCAGGTGAAGATGATTAAAGCTGATCATGTTTTCACGGAGCGCCGCTGCACTACACGAAGCACGTGCAGAGCTTCACAGGCACAGCAAAGTTAAACGAGCACTAGAGGTTCTGTAGTTAGTAGTCAGTGATGATTTACGTTGTTTTAGAGGTTGTTTGTGGTGGTTTAAGATGAGTTTAATGCAGCCAGGACAGGAGGAGAGAGGGTGGTGCACCTAAGTTCATAGCAGAGCCTTCAGCATGTTCCTCACTGAACCATGACAGAGTGGGCGGGACGCATTTAAGTGAAGCTACCGCTGGTATGGAGAGTGGATAGTGCCACTGCTAACCTACCACAGGAGACTGTCGTGTTAAATCAACGTCTGAATTGGATGACGTTACTACGCTGTCGCCATGGCTGACGTGTTTGTAAGGAACCTATTTACACTAAGTTAGGAAGTGTTTTATTTATTTATCGTTTTGTCGTGTGTTGTCATGTTTTTATTTACATTTCCATTTAGTGATGAGCCTTAGGATTTATTATTTTTTAATGAAAAGATGTACGTTGGTTAAAAAGATATAAAAACAGTGGAGCTACGCTGTGTAAAAACAATAATAATCCTGATATAAAATGTCTCACTGGTACAGACTAAGTCTGCAACTAACCACTATTTTAATAGTCGACTAGTTATTGATTATTGAAACGATTAATCGACTAATCAGATGACAAATCATACATTTATTTGTTCTATAACGCCACAATCTTTTAAATTTAGCTTGGGATAAATTACGACAAATAAAAACAATAAATAAAACAATTCCCAACTTAGTGTAAACAGGTTCCTCACAAACACACACCAAAAAAACTGAATATGTCATATGCTTCAGTAATAACATTTACACATTAAAAAGTTTGTGCATATGATTCATTCCATTCATTTTATTGTATATTATTTTTTTGTTATTAATAATGAAATTATTTTCTAAAAATACATAAAAAGCACATGAAAAGCAAAAATAACTACATTAGTGTTTTTACTGTTTAATATAAACCACTGCTGCTGAATCTAGTTTAGTTTATATCTAATGAATTACATAAAGTTATGGTTGATAATTATTTCTGATTACTATTAATAAACCAGATCAAGCTGATGATTTAATCATTCAGGATATTTAGGTTTAATAATCACGGGACGAGAACAGACTGAACAAGCTGGTGAGGAGGGCCAGCTCCGTCCTGGGCTGCCCCCTGGACTCTGTGGAGGAGGTGAGGGACAGGAGGGTATTAGCCAAGCTCACCTCCATCATGGACAACACCTCCCACCCACTGCACGGGACTGTGGAGGAGCTGAGCAGCTCTTTCAGTGGCAGACTGAGACACCCTCAGTGCAAGAAGGATCGCTACCACAAGGCCTTCATCTCCACTGCTGTTACACTGTACAACAAGACCCTAAAGTAACATGTGCAATAATAACCCCCCTTTGCAAAACTACGTGCAATAATCTCTATATCAGCGTCACTTCCTGACAACCTGCACTAGAACTGTAAACTTTTATTCAATTTGTATTTATTCTTATAACTCCATCCCCTTAAGATGTTTGCTTTTACTTAATGTACATAAGATCCCTCTTTTTACTATTTAACTGTCTGCACATTTCTTGTCTATTCTGCACACCCTGAGTGATCTTTCTGAATGCCAAATGTAACAAGTGAATTTCTCCATTGTGAGATCAATAAATGATTATCTTATCTTATCTCTTATCTTAATAGTTACATTACTGTCTAATAGGACCTGCTTTATCTGTGAACACGTGAAAAATAATTCAATATATTATGTTTCAAAAGCTGGAAACGACGTAGTAACATCATCCAGTTCAGATGTTGATTTCACACGACAGACTCCTGCGGTAGGTTAGCAGTGGCACTATCCACTCACCATAGGTTAGGGTTAGCAGTGGCACTATTCACTCACCATAGGTTAGGGTTAGCAGTGGCACTATTCACTCACCATAGGTTAGGGTTAGCAGTGGCACTATCCACTCACCATAGGTTAGGGTTAGCAGTGGCACTATCCACTCACCATAGGTTAGGGTTAGCAGTGGCACTATTCACTCACCATAGGTTAGGGTTAGCAGTGGCACTATCCACTCACCATAGGTTAGGGTTAGCAGTGGCACTATCCACTCACCATAGGTTAGGGTTAGCAGTGGCACTATCCACTCACCATAGGTTAGGGTTAGCAGTGGCACTATCCACTACGGTTGCAGTGGCACTATCACTCACCATAGGTTAGGGTTAGCAGTGGCACTATCCACTCACATAGGTTAGGGTTAGCAGTGGCACTATCCACTCACCATAGGTTAGGGTTGCAGTGG